>NC_064859.1:44568290-44868290 GCF_024139225.1 Suncus etruscus | reverse complement strand
GCTTTGCATGGGATGACTGGGTTTTTATCATTGTCACCCCATTGGTCCCCTGAGCATCATCAGAAATGACCCCGATTATAGAACCAGGAAAACCCCTTGAGCATCTCCTGGTGTAGGCTCATAAACAAAACAAAAATACAAAAAAATAATGATATGGAATACATATAAAAAAAATTAGACAGAAAACATAATAAAGACTAAAGTACAGGGCCCGGCGGTGGCGCAAGAGGTAAGGTGTCTGCCTTGCCTGCGCTAGCCTTGGATGGACCGCGGTTCAATCCCTCGGTGTCCCATATGGTCCCCCAAGCCAGGAGCAACTTCTGAGCGCATAGCCAGGAGTAACCCCTGAGCGTTACCGGGTGTGGCCCAAAAACCAAAAAAAAAAAAAAAAAAAAAGACTAAAGTACTTTAATCTTTTCTTTATAGATAACTATCTTTTATTTTGTTTCTTTATAGATAACTATCTTTATATAAGTAGAAAACAATTTATATATTTATTTTTATATTACAATAAAACATTTTAATCTTTTGGTTTCTATTTTTGGGACCATAGCCAGCTGTGTTTAAGGCATATTCTTAGCTCTGTGCTCAGGAATCACTCCAGGCAGGCTTAAGGGACCATATATGGTGCTCAAGTGTCAAGTATATGTAAGGTAAGAACTTGGCCTATTGTACTATAAATCTGCCCTTAATATAGTGAATTATTAACTTTTAGGTTAAAATGAATAATTTGCTAAAGCAGAAGTATGGTTTCACCTTGTGTTTGGCAAAAACACTATTAAAATATTGAAAATGATTTAAATGAAAATAAAAGTAGACTGCAAGGAAATACTTAAGATCTGTTCCAAAATTTAATAATGGTAATGATATGAATAAATTTGTAACAGTCTAAAAAAAAGGAAAACTAAGATTATTTAAGGTTTTGATAAAATGAGTTTTGCTGGGGTCAGAGCATGGCGCAAGCGGTAAGGCATCAGCCTTGGCCATGCTAGCCTAGGACAGACAAAGGTTCCATCCCCCCATGCCATATGGTCCCCCAAAGCCAGGAGTGACCCCTGAGCATCACGGGTGTGGACCAAAAACCAAAAACCAAAAAAACAAGTTTTGCTGGGGGCAGAGCAGCAGCACAAGAAGTAAGGCGTCTGTCTGTCTTGTTAGCTAGTCTAGGACGGACTGCGGTTCAATCCTCTGGCGTCCCATATGATCCCCCAAGACAGGAGAGATTTCTGAGAGCATAGCCAGAAGTAGCCCCTGAGTGTCACCAGGTGTGGCCGAAATAAAAACAAACAAACAAACAAACAAAAATAAATAAATAAGTTTTGCTGATTTGTTGCCATGTTAATGAATAAATATCTTATGACCTTTGAATTTTGTTTTATAAACTTGATAAAGTCGATTTCACTCCTTTAAATTTAGAATATTAAAGAAAAAATTATTTGTTTTTCATGGAAAGGGTAATTCATCTTAAAAATGATGTTCAGGAATTACTCATATTTATCGAAATACTTTAAAAGTGAGATTATTCTAAATGACACATATATGTAAGTTTATCCATTTGTCCTTCTGGCTTACTTCATTTAGCATGTTAATTTCTGTTCCATTTATGTTACAGCAAATTGTATGATTTCATTCTTCCTTACTACTGATAGAGGAAATTTGATACTTGTTGTGAGAATGGTGTCAACACAGTATGTGTAAAATGCAAATATCAATAACTTCATAAATCATGGTGCTTTTATATTTTATTATGGGAGAGTGAAATTAAATATATAATCATTCAAATAATGTTTAATAGTGAAGTGTTGACATTGCAAGTTTTCATATTTTAATGACATATGAAGAACTGAATAGAAGCACAACCAAATTTTATTCTCAAAATGAACCTTTAAAAGAAATATAGGAGCCTATCTAAATTGATCAGAATATTCAAATTGTAATTTAATGGTATACGACAGAAAAATCAAAATGTCTTGATATCATAGAAATTCAAAGTAGATTCCATTATTGAAGAAGTGTTTTTGGGACCAAAGGAGACAATAAAGTTAAAAGATTTATTGATATTAATTTAGATCTGAGAAAAAGTGAGTCATAACTGAAAATTGCCTCATGAATGCATGAGCATTTTGGGATAGAAGTTTTTGATGAATAAGAAGTTAAATATGGGAAATAGTTGACCAACTTTCCAAGAAGTTTAGCAACCAAAATTGCTGAATTAAACTTGAGATCACAATTGCTTGATTAAACAATTTTAGTGTGGAAGGCTATTAATGGAGAAGTTGTGAGAGTAACTATAAAATACAGTATTGTTGACCTTCATTTATTAGCAACTTCTAGAGTTTTGTTTGGTAATGTTACATTTAATGATGATGATGATACAGACATTTGAGAAAATTAGGGTCAAAAGGAGATTTAACATGGTGTGTATTTAATGACTTATTTTTACATAATGGTATGTATAATGCTGAGAATACAGAGACTATGAGTATGACATTTGAAGTTAGTTGAAAACATTTAAAAATAAATTATGAATTACATAATTGGACAGGGCATAGTACGAAGGGCATTTGCCTTCCTTGAGGCCTATCAAAGGTTCAATTCCTGGCATCCCTTATGATGCCTGTCAGTTGTGATTTTCAGGGCACAAAGCCAGGGGTAACCCCTGAGCCTGTCAGCTGTGATTTCCTGAGCACAGAGCCAGGAGTAACCCCTGAACCTATCAGGTATGGCCTGACAATGTCAGGTATGGCCCCCAAAACAATTTAAAAATAAGAGTAAGCAACATTCAGAAAATCTGTTGGCTGTGGGTGAAACTAAAATATGTTTATTTTGAAATTGTTTAATTTGTAATGGCTTAAATTTTATTTTATATAATTCACATGTTTCTGGAATTCCTTCAGCACCATGGTAGTTAACTGCAAAGATGTATCCTATAAAGTGTTTTGCACTTACATTGAGGAAAATATTACAGGAAACTAAGGTGGAAGATTGTGGTTTGAAGGATAAGAATTTAGAAAATATTTTTTCAACAGGATGATATATAGGGCTGTGTAGTGAGTAGAAATAAAAGAAAAAAACAAATACAGCTGAAGGTAAAACAGTGGTATCAGGTGTCATGATGTTTCAGTACATTGGAGAAAAAGATAAGTGAGAGGAAGAAAGGAAAATAAACATTTTCTAAGGATTCAGGTTGTGAATTATTGTTGAAAATATCAGAAATGGACATGGCAAAATGTTATATGTTTAAAAAAGCTCATTGACCTTATCCTACCAGGATGAGTATGATAGACAAGACTGAAAATAATTCAAATAGACTCCTACTTTTATGGCCTCGAATTCAATCTTCCTCTATTTTCAGTATCTCATTGTGATATAAATGCTAAATTTTCAATATGGACAATCAAGAAGTGTGTTTAATCAGCTGCTTATTTATGTAATTTTCAAAAAAGTTTCAATAACTTGTAGTAAACTGAATATAAAATAAGTACATGTAATTATTTCCAGCTCCTCAGAGTTCAGAAAACAAAGAAATACTATTTTAGTTTAAATACAGCACTAGAATGAATTATTCTTAAAAATTACCTCTGATATGATACGCAAAATATAGTAAACTAACAATAAGCATTACTTTACTTACATACTCATGTTGCCATATTTCAGAATTTCATAGCTTGAAAATTAGTGGAACAATTGGGTTCTAGAAATGGTTATCAGGTAAGCAAATTCATTTTGGAGTAATGGAAACAAATGCCAATAGTGCTTCTAAGCTAATTTGAAAAGGAGTTGCCTAGTTAAAAGGTATTCGTAAGATAATAGCTTTACACATTTGAAGTTTCATATAATTAGTTGTTGTTATTGTGGAAGTGAACAAAACACATAAGAAAAAATTCACATGAGTATTCATGAAGAGGCTTTTGTGTGGGATTAATTGGAATCTAGAAGAGTAATATAAAACTTTGTATGCTTCACTGAAAGGAAAGAAAAATAACTGAGTGTATTGCTACTTCAAAAATTTGGTTCATTGTTGCTACTAGCATCCTAATGATATATTTAATCCATAATAGTTATATGTCTTTTATCTAATTTAATGGGTTTTGTTTAGGTTTCAGGCATTAATTTCAAAACTTCATTAATTGTTTCCTCTTCAATGAAACCATCTGGGAAAAGGTTTATGATATATTTGGGGGGGTTTGTTAAAATACTAATGCAGTGCCTTAATTAAATTGGTAACATTGTAAATTGTGAGGAGAAACATATTAATTTGAACTATTAATCATTTACAAATGTTCTGTCTAAAATTATTTTGCATCAAACAAATGTATGAAATAAATGATTTGTGTGTATGTGTTTTGGATCTTTTGTATATTTATTTTTGAGTCCCACACCTGGCAGTGCAAAGAGCAACTCCTCAATTTGTGCTTAGGGGTTATTCTATATTGTTTAGGGGGCAGGTATACACATCAGGCAAGTTGTCATCCAAACTGAATATAAAATTTACATTTATGTTAGAAAAACCTTCCTCATTATTCTATAACAAGGAAGTAAAATGTTGTTAAATTTTTCAACTAGTAGTATAAAGTAAATAAAATATTCATATGTAAAGTGGGAGTGATACACAGTGGGTATGGCATTTGAGTTGCATGTGGCTGAATCCGGTTCCATCCTTGGTATTCCATAGGGCCCCACAAGTAACCTCCCATACCAATGGATGCGTCCAAAAAGAAAAACAAAAAATAAAAATTGATATGTAATAAAGCAGATATTATTACACACATATATTGAAATGGCAAAAATGTAATAAAATTATTACCACTAAATTTTAGAAAAATCATACATTTCTGGAAAAATGTAAACTATTATAACCTAACCTTCCTAAATATTATCCATTTTAGTTTTGTTTCTAAAGTAACTTATACTTACCATGGAATCGTACAAATTTATCCCAGATGAAAACCTATGTTTACAGTAAAACTTGCATGGTATTAATAGCAATTTTATTTGTATTATCTCCAAAGTAGTGGCATCATTATTTATCAATGGATAAATGGCCAAATAAGATATGATATACATATAATATGACACAGAGGGAATAATAACACTTTCTAATTGAAAAAGTCAACCTATTATACATGGTGCAACTTGGGTAATCGCAATATCATTGTCCAACTGAAAGGAAACCATGTCAAGAGGTTTTTATGTTTGTTTTGTTTTTGCATGATTCTATTGACATATCTTTAAATGAAGGAGAAAACTCCTGAATAGAGAAGATGATTTCAAAGAATTAGGTGAGGAGAGAGAACATAATTATAAAGAGTAGAAAGAGGAAATGTCTTTGTGTGCTTCAGATGGTGACTGCATAAATCACTCTATATAAGGTATTGCTGCACTGATGTACATACAGCCTCTACTGGGTTAAAGAATCAGATTTCTATTAATGGAGACTGGTCACAAACAGCACATAGGAAACAATAGACAGAACATTAAGGCAAAAGTTTTTTTTTGTGTGTGTGTGTGGTTTTTGGGTCACACCCGGCAGTGCTCAGGGGTTACTCCTGGCTCTATGCTCAGAAATTGCTCCTGGCAGGCACGGGGGACCATATGGGACGCCGGGATTTGAACCGATGACCTTCTGCATGAAAGGCAAACGCCTTACCTCCATGCTATCGCTCCCGCCCCTACATTAAGGCAAAAGTTGTTTAAGAAAAAAGAACTGGGATGCCTGACTTTCCCAAACTGCTCAGAACATGAGCCTCTAAATCAATTTCATTTACTATTAGCTGGGGTATCTTTGCTCTTGAGCAGGTGCAGACCACTGGTTGTCTTCTCATGCTGACTTTCTGGGTCAAGCATAATCCCTTCATGGAGCCCTAGAATTTGGAGATAGAAGAGTATTAATAAATAAATTTACATTGACTTCAAGTTTTAGTCAAACTATTAATATACTCATGTTAAACATCATATTTATTTGCTATATTTAGTCAATATCAATGTTTATTTTTGTAAGGTGTATATTATTATAGTTTATTTAAATCAATGTTTTATAGCAGAATTATTGCCAAAATTAAAACAAAGAATTCAGTTTCAACAACTAGAAAAAAATCTAGTACTTTTAAGCATTTATTTTCCAAGCATGCTGTCAAAAGAAGCTTAAATAACATTATTAAAACACAGAAATCATGTAAAGCATGCAGAGTATTATTATTTTGGTACTTATTTTATTTTGGGGAAAACACATATAGTGGAACTCAGATACTATTTCTGGCTCTGTGCTCAGAGATCACTCCTTGCAGGGCTTGGGGTTCCAAATATTGTTCTGGAAATGAAACCCTGGACCTCTGTGTGTGAGATATGCAACCCTACTACTGTGCTATTGCTCAAAATCTAAACTTTTCTCACCCTTTCTTAGAATAAAAAGAAGGCTAAACAGTTTACATATTTTGTTATTTTTTTGTTTGTTCATTTGGGGCTGCAACTGGCTTTCTCCAGGCTCTGTGTTCAGGAATCAGTCCTGGTTGAGACTTGGCAGTATATGGTGCCTGGGTTCAAACTTGAATCAGCTACTTGCAAGACTTCAAAACTAATATGTGGTAAATAATCTAAAATAAATCTGATTTTTTTCTGTGCAGTATATATATATATTTTTGTTTAGCCTATTATTGGTTTGATAATATTGTTATTAGGTATCTAAAGTAATAGTTATGCTTTTTTAAATATGAAAACTAACAGACATTAAAAATCCGATTACTAATAGATAAATTAAATAGAAAGAATAAAAAATAACTTACAGACAACATTCTGTAGGGTAAAATAAAAGAATTGTCATTATTTCCCTCTCATAAGAAAGACATGCACACTTCACTACATGTTAAATTGGACTGCCTGAGTGAATATTAAAATAAATTAAAAACAAAGATGATTATAAAAAGTTACCTAATCTTTTGAACCATGTTTAACTTTGCTTTTTGCTCTCTATTCATTTCTGTGAACTAGTTAAAAAGGTGAGTCTATGAAATTGGAGGAGCCAATAGATGTCCAGAGTACCCAAAGAAATAATACATTCAGCAGTAGTCTAAGCTGTTTTACATGCACCACTGATGCTCAATGTAATTTTGTGATTAAATCCAAATGCTTCTTTCCACTTGTAAAATCATATTAAAGAAAGTATAATGTACAACATTAATCATGTCATTTTACTTGATAAATCATAAGGGGTTCTCTAAATAATCAACGTCTCTAAATAATTCGAAAACATAAATGCCATTATGAGAGAGTAAGTGAAATTCTCCCATGGGTTAACAGTTCAATTAAAATGGATATGCTTCATCAACACCTGCAATTTGCCAGGCAGGTAGATTAGGAAGCGCCATTCATAAAATAACGGAGAAACAAGTGTAGTTAGTAGTTTCTGTGTAGTATTTAAATATGGAATCTAGGACTTCATATATTCATGCCTAACTTACAGCAATGCCTCTTCATGAACAAAGTTTAGGGGATAATTTCAGAATGCAAAATTTTTTTAATGTCTGAAAGCGTGATTTTTCTTGAAAGAGTTGTCATATCTTCCATATGAGTAAAATAACTCTTTGTTCTCAATATAACTAAAATACATATGCATATAAATTAAATTAAAGTTTAAAGTATTAATAAACAAATTGATAGAATTATATAAAAGCAGAGTTGTTGGAGAAGCTACTAAGTGCTTGATGAATTAGGTTATTTAATTTTTCTGCCACAAGAAAATCTATCACCCTGACTGCCCATGTACTTAACATTAAAAACGTACAACTCTACTAAGCTCCAAAAGAAAATGATGCTAATCAACTGTTCCCAGGTAGTCCAATCTGGGCTAAAGCTTTGGTGCCTTCTCAGAATCTGATAGGGTAGATGCATCTTTCTGCCTTAAACCACAGTAGCCTACAGCCACACCAAATACTGTGACAATTGACCCAGCTCCACAAACTAACCTTTATCAAACTGCAAAGTCACAAAATTTATTTTTGAACTATAAATCTTAGACCATGAAAATGCCAGCAGCCACAGGACACCTCAGAATTTTATACTAATGTCAGTCAGTAGGACCAAAGGAAATCTGATGGGAAAATTCATAGAAAACCACCAAGCTCAGTGAGCCTGTTAGTAACACAAAAGCTCACTGGCACAGCACAACCCAATAAATCCTCAGACAAAAACTTGATTAATAGCATGGAAAGAAAAATGATTATTTCAAATTTACACTTATTGATCTATGTTTTTATAATTCCATTTAATTTTTGTGTTGTAACAAATATGGTTAAAATTTGTCTAAGCTAAGGGGAGCAGGGTAGAGTGGTAATAGGATGCTGGTTATTTTAATGGAAGGAAGACCACACTGTTGGTAGAATTGGTGTCTGAACATACAGTGCCTGGAATAATTGTATTACGAAAAACTTGGTAAGTCACGGTTTTATAATATATTTTAAACATAAAAGACAATTTATGATTAAGTTTAAAAATGTATTTTAGCAACCAATATTTAGCTTGTTTACAAGTTGGTAATAAATGTATTGTATTACAAAATAAAGAATGAAAGTTCTCTGCTTTGTAACTGCCACATGGAAATGTTAATTCAATTCATTTGAATTCAAGTTTACAAACAACTAGTAAATGTCTACTGTATTAATAAAACATGTGGAAAAAATGATTAATGTTATCTAATTATAATCTTAAAGACATTTGGGAGCTTTTTTTCTTATAATTATTGCAAATATAATCTGATACTTAGAGAAATTAGTATTGAAGTATTCACAGGTAGTAGTGTAAAGAATAACAGGAAAGTTGAGGAATACTGTTTCTTTTTTTTTAGCTTTAGGGAAATACATTTGTTAAGTTATAGAAGAATGAATGATCACTATTTGCTCGCCTTCTAAACAGTCAACATGGCGGACACCATAAATCTGGAGTGGCTGACTTTGCAAAGTTCAGGTTTATCCTGTGACATTTAGAGATAGATCGTTAGCAAAAGAGTGGTGAATTTGACTTCAGTTTTTAGGAGTGGATAAAGATGACCTGGAGGAGAGAAGCTAAAAGCTGATGAAGATCTACACTCATGCTCAGAAAGTACATAAATCCTCGATAGGTAGCATTTTAGAAATATTTTTTCTGTACAATTGATAAAGGTTGGTACATAAATGGATATGCAGTAGAGGTCATAGAGAAAAAAAGTGAAAAAATAATTCTGAGTTTAGAGATTTGCTCTCAGTGTTATTGCTGGATAATATCCCTCAAAAGTGCAGTACAGGCAGGAAATGCTCTTTCAGAGAAGGGGCTGGGATTACCAAAGCCTAAGATGTATGCTATTTGTGTTCTTTTTAAATTTGAAATACCTGAGAAATATTTAAGAAAAATATTCAGTTGTCAACTAAATTTCTGAAAATAAATAACAAGTAGAATGAATAAAGTCATCATCAAGTAGTTGGTAGAAGTATAAGAATATTTGCAATCAGATAGAAATTATGAACCAGAAATAATGCAGCCTCTATGTAAATGCAATGGACATAAATACTATTATCACATTAAAAATGTTGGAGAATTATAATCACCATGATAAATTTAAATCAAATTCATGTTTTTCTATTTAGGTAGTAAAATTAAAAAATGAGAAATATTGTCTATATTAAAATATGCAGATAATATTTCGAATTCAGTTTACAGAAGTCTTTCCCTTCAAGATATAATCCATCAGAGGTTTGAAAAAATAAAATTGGCAAACTTCTTTTCTATTTATTCTCTGGGGGGGTTGAATTTATTCAGAGATTGTTAAACCATTTTTTCACAGCTCACCTTTATTACAGAAGTAAAAAGAAAATAGAAGCTGACTATAAGTAGCTCAGAAAGAGGATAAAATCAGAACTTATGAGAAGTAGGGAAGTTTGTAGAAAAACTTAAAAGCTAGACTCTCAGATATCAATACCTTGACTGTTTCTTCTCTAGTTTCACAATAGAAAATTAAACAACAAAGGAGAAATCTTTAAGGTGTATGCTATATCATTTCATAAATGTGTATAAAAACAAAAATTGTGATAGAGGATAAAATGGTAGGATTACTATATACTGCTTATCTGAGGAGTGAACTATTATCTAGCTTCTTTAGATTACTTAATAATCTAAAAGCATACACATAGCATTTCTTAGATTTTAATTAATAGTATTATAATTTTAGATTATGCTTTAACTTTCATAATTTTCTCAGCTGTAGTTTATTTTAATCTACTCCTAAGTCATTTATTTGTATTTAATAGAGCTTATTTGGCTTAGGTAAATGATAGTTATCCACATAGTGTTCAAATAATAGTTCTAATTTGTCATGCATGTTATTATAATATTCCTGTAAATTCTGATTGTGTTAGTCCTCTCTATTTTAAACAATTCTAGGTAAATATTATTAAGCCTAACTTTTGCAACTATCATTTTTTTCTACCATCAGAAAAAAACAATCTCATAAATCGGCTCCTCCTAATCATGCTGCTTTTGCTGTACACTTCATATTTAGGTGCAATTTTGGAATAGTAACTGACTTAGTTAATATCCATCATTTTTGCATGATGTATGCTACCTACTCAGCCATCAGCAATACACAGTCATTACAGCTGATAAATTGAAGTTGCTCTGCAGGATGTAAACACTCTGTCCTCAGCTGCATTGATTTAGATATTTTATATCTTAACCTTTAGCTACAGATGATACTGTTATAAAATATTGGAAAGATAAAAAGATTGCCTCAAAGTCAGAGAATAAACAATAAACAAGACAAAGGAGGTGTCTTAATATATTAATACTTCCTAAAATAATTAATATCGAGTTTGAGGGACAATAGTACAATGGACAGGATAATCTTAATCAACAGCTAAAACAACAAAAACAAAATAAGGGCCAGAGCAATAGCAGAGCAGTAGGGCGTTTGCTCTGTACACAGCCAACACCGGTCAGACCCTGTTTAGATTCCTGGTATCCCATAAGGGCCCCCGAGTCTGCCTGGAGAGATTTCTGAGTGCAGAGTCAGGAGTTAACCCCTAAGTACTGCTGAGTAAGACAACCCCTCGCAAACAACAAAGAAAAGAAAGCAAAACAAAACATAAAACAACTGAGAGTGATATTCCCAATCTCAACAGATAAACTAACATATCTGCTAATGATAAAAATGTACTTCTTTTTATTTACATTTACTACATTTTTTTTTTTTTAGTTTTTGGTTTTTGGGTCACACCCGGCAGCCCTCAGAGGTTACTCCTGGCTCTACACTCAGAAATCGCTCCTGGTAGGCTCGGGGGACCATGTGAGATGCCGGGACTTGAACCACCGTCCTTCTGCATGCAAGGCAAACCCCCTACCTTCATACTATCTCTCCAGCCACTTTATTCACATTTATAATGTGTTTTAAATGAGTCAGATAAATTCTCAAAGCTTATCTTGCATTTGCAAAATTATTTGAATATTCAGCATCATTGTTAATGGGTAATGTTTAGTTTATATCTATCTGAAAAAGTCCAGGAACTTTTGTTACTGGTGGTGAGGAACAAAAGTACTTTTTTCTAGTATATCATTCGAACAAACATTTAGAATTTTCTCTAAAATTTAAAAACAGTGTATGTATATATTACATATAATATATAATTCTGGTTTTTTTTTTTTTTTTTGGTTTTTTTTGGGCCACACCCGGTAATGCTCAGGGGTTACTCCTGGCTATGCGCTCAGAAGTTGCTCCTGGCTTGGGGGACCATATGGGACGCCAGGGGATCGAACTGTGGTCCGTCCAAGGCTAGCGCAGGCAAGGCAGGCACCTTACCTCTTGCACCACCGCCCGGCCCCTACATATAATATATAATTCTAATTCTTTATAATTCTACTTCCTGTTATCTACCCAAATAGAAAAAAGAAAACAAAAACAAAACATTGAGTGTCATCAGGTGTGCCCTTCCCCCAATACCATTAATTCAAAAGGACAACTTTGCCTCTATGTTCATTACGGAATTATTTACAATGATCTGTGCTTGGTAACACTCTACTTCCCAAGGAAATAGTGGTGTGTGTGTGTGTGTGTGTGTGTGTGTGTGTGTGTGTGTGTGTGTGTGTGTGTGTGTGTGTGTGTATTACATGCACATATTGGAATACTTTGAAGTTATTAAAAGATGAAATTATGCAGGTTATTGCAATTAGATTAGATTTTCAGAGTTTCATATTTAGTGAAGTGAGACAAAAAGTAAAATATAAAAGTAAAATAAAGTATCTTCCTAGAAAAGAGAGAAAAGGATTAGACAATTCCTAAAGAAAATATGCTCTGAGATGACCAATAGAAGTGTTATCTGAGATTCCAGGGGTGCAAGGTATAGTGGGGAGAAGATCTTAGAATAATAGTGTAGAGACCTTGATATTCTTGAAATATTATAGCTAATAGCACTGCAAGCATTAACCCTGCATATATAAAATTGTGTCAGTTCTTTTTTGAAATGATACCTCAAAAACACTGGTAAAAATATTGAAGCATGACAAAAAAAACTGACTTTTTAGTATTCAATAAATATTCATAAATAATTTATTGACTACCAAGTAAACAATACAAGGAAATTTTTCTTCAGTAAAATAATTTTCCAAGAAAGATTATAAAAGGAGTAAAAAAAAGAGAGAACCTTTTGCAGGTATTGTATTAAGAATTGTTTAACAATTTTATTTTCTCTTTGTGTTGTTTCATAATTCAAGTATATAATAGCATTTATTAGTTATAATTATAAACAAAGAATGTCTTTGCTATTAATATTTACTGTCAATACTTTTATCTCTTTTACCCTAAATTGCATACTTATATATAGCAAAATATTTAAAGTTTATATTGGCAGCAAGACCAAGTATTTCTTCTGTACTTGATCTTTCTTCTGAAGTGGGAGATATATGGAATCTCACCAGTTGGTCTTGACCATTAACTAATTTCTCTTATGTATAACTTCCACTGTAGACTTGTTCTTCATTTATTGTTTAGTTTTCTTCCCTTCACTGCATATTATTTTCATCTAGTTAATGCTCCACCAACTAGTTTCATTTTCTAAGTTGATATGGCATCTCTCGTTTCACATTATTTTATCTGAAATTATCAGCTATTCTTTACTTTACAACCTCAGTTTGTTATTTATTTCTGACAAAGGATTGTTGTACTCACCAATATATTTCCCAAGAGGTACTGTGCCTCTCTTGTATCACTCACTGCCCTCCCATTGACATGCTTTGCTAATCATATGAGATGAGCTAAGCTATGACACTTCACACTTAATTGTTTCAAGTTTCATATATCCTATATGTAGAGTTTAAATTTTGATACTCTTCTCCATATGGTCAATTTTAAGAACAGGTCAATAAACCATGCAGAGCTATTTGCATATAGTAGTTACCTAAGAGAGAGCTCAATGTGAATGACTTCAGTCACATTCCTTGTTAATGAGTTTCAGAAAACACTCAAAGGTAGGTCAGATATCAGTGAGTAGGTCACAGGAACTTCCACAATTGCTTTAACTGATCAGAATTTCACTCTTCCATTTAGTCTCAAAATTATGGAGTAAGAGTAACTTTTTGAATATTGAATAGTACACTTTGTTTAATGGGATTAAAGCTCTGAAATACTGTTTGTTGGGCAATTTATTTTATTTTCTACTTTGGACTTCCTAAGGTAAAAAAAAAAAGGCTCAAGGACCCTCTAGATCAGGGTTCTCAAACTCAATTTACCTGGGGGCCCCAGGAGGCAAAGTCAGGGTGAGGCAGGGCCGCATAGGAGATTTTGCTTACCAAATATTCGCAATAAAAAATCGCATTAGTAAGAAAAAAATCGCAAAAAATCGCATTAAACATTTGCATACACCGAACGGAACTGCTCATGGTATGAGAATGTTTAATGCGATTTTTTTTCTTACTAATGAGATTTTTATTGCTATTATTCGGTAAGCGAATAATCGCGAATACTGCGATATTTGAAGGCCGGCCTATTTGAAGGCCGGCCGCGGGCCACAAAATGTTGTATGGAGAGCCTGCTCTAGATTATACTTGGACAACTTAATGCATGGTTTAGTCACAAAGGGTAGCAGGAAAATACTGGAGAATTTGGGAGCCTCCAAGACTACATACATTGTTTCTGGAAAGCCTCGATGTCTACATCTAACAATGCTTGATGCTTAAAGGGCCTTGCAGTCCTGACAGTTGAATCAAGATTGTTCTTTTACAAAGTTATTTGCCTTCTTTTTTTTTTACCCCCTATATTTAAACTTTATTTTATTTTCTCTATTTATTTATCTATTAATATATCTCTTCCTTTTTCTTTTTTTATTTTTATTTTGATCATATAGGCATACATATCTTTCACAGTAATATTTTAGGTACATATTAACATTGAATCAGGGGAATTCTCATCACCAAATTTGTCCTCTTCCACTCTTGTTCCCTTCCTACAACCCATATCCCCCAACATCACCCCCCGGCTGCTAGAGTAGGTGGACCTTTCTTTGTCTAGCTTACTATTAGTGACCATATATCTGTTTGGTCCTGGTACCCTCACTTGTTTCCCCCTTTATTTGAGAGGCCGAGCTAGATAGTTTGAATTATGTGGTTTTATTTGAAGGAAAGAAAAGTAATAGAATAGGGTAAAAAAAAAAATCAAATAAGCTAAAAATGGGCAGAGTCCTTCTAGAGGTTTTCAACCTCAATTTGAGAGAGGACATGAAAAAGGTAATTGAAACACCACAACAATACAGAAAGATATATCAAATTAAATATCCAGTGAGCACTACAGCAATAAAAACAAGCACCAAACAATAGTCTCGGTCCTGAAATCAAACCATGCCAGAGTGCAAAAAGAAAGAGAAAGAGAAAATAAAATAAAATAAAATAAAATTGGAAGCATCAACTTCAATATTTACACCAAAATAAAGAAGTCAAAAAAATCAATCAATAAATATATATGTGGATAAAATGATTATTGTGCTCCTCCCCCCCCTGCATATTTGCCTTCTTAAACCTTGTACTATTCCTCCAACTCAGGACAATTCATTTTCTAATAGGAAATTTTCTTCACTTAAATTTGGGATTAGAACATCATCTTTTATTTCTCATCTGTACATATGTTCATTAAAAATAATCTTAGACAATAGAGATGAGTGCTGGAAGGAACAGCTCATGATATGAAGCGCACCACAAAGAGTATTGAGGGCAGTTAGAGAAATAACTATTTTGAGAACTATCATAACAATGTGAATGAATAAGGGAAGTAGAAAACCTGTCGAGTACAGGTGGGGAGTACAGGGATGGGAGGAGGGAGAGGGCATTGATGGTGGGAATGTTGCACTGGTGAAGGGGGGTGTTCTTTTTGTGTCTGAAACCAAACTTCAATCATGTTTGTAATCATAGTATTTAAATAAAGATATTATTTAAAAAAAACATAAAGTCACTTAATGCACATTACCTGCTTTCTTTAGCATGGTTTCTTTGTGGGGTGAACACCTGGGAAAGTGAAGGGTTTACTCCTGACTTTGTGGTCAAGAGTCACCCCAGCTTTGATATTAAAACTCTATTGCATGGTTTTCATAGTCCTGGGATAAGTTTTGCATTATTATTTACTATTTATTTTATTAGATATATAAATTTCACACAATTATACTCATTTATTATATTTATTACATTTAACTGTTAGTTAAAATTTTATTAGTTACATATTATAAATTTTTAAAGAGATTGAATGTTTGATATTCCTGTACTTTAAGTGAAAAAAAAACAGTAAGAATGTCACATTTTGACATAAAAGCTATGAGATCTTTTACTTATAATCAAAAACCTAAAGAGGAAAAGCTTTTAAAATCATTTTGAGAAAAACCACAGGAAATATTCTATAAAATGTATTTGTATATAAGGACAGGAGTTAATTAAAAAAAACACATATAACTCTTGGGGCTGGAGTAATAGCACAGCGAGTAGTGTGTTTACTATGCAAGCAGCTGAACTGGGTTCAATCCCCAGCATCCTATGTTTCCGGCGCCTGCCAGGAGTGATTTCTGTGCACAAAGTCATGAATAACCCCTAAGTGTCATCAGGTGTGGCCCAAAAACAAGGTAAAAAATAGTCTGAGAACTAGAAGATACCCTTAATGAAGTTTTGTTATTATTTTTATTCTATATAAAAATGTATAATTTGGCATCTAATTTTTATATTACCTGGATTTTTTTGAGACTTCATTCTCCTCCTTTCATTTTCTTTTTATTTTTATTTTTCAAATCTATAAATTTACCAAATTGTTAGATAATTTCTTTCCCCTTGTTCTCCTTACATAGATATTGGGATTTACCTATGTATGTGCTTGGTTCAGCTTATTTTTGTATTTCAAAGGTGCAGTAAAAGAAATATCAATTATATACAAGCACAGAACTGCCAGTCATATTTGGTTGTAAGAAAATGAACTGTTTAGATAGTTGCTTCATGGAAAGAAGAGTGTTTTAAGATGATTGTTCTTCAAGAACAAAAAGACAAAAATGTATTCTATTTTTAAAACTGATTTACTTTTTCAATTAAGCTAAAATACTTCATAAGCTAGTTTTACAAATTGGTTGTTTTTCATACAAAAATTAATCAAAATTTGGTTAACATTTTTACATCTTAATAAAAAACAGCAAGATTGTTTTGTTTAATTGATTATAAATTTAGCATTAATATCCAAATGTATAGAGTAACAGATAGATATGTTATGATTACAAAAATAATACTTTTATTTTTAATCTTACAATCATAATAAAAGCAAAAACCCTTCATTTTGGATGTTTTGTTTCTGGTTCTTAACAGTGATCTGGAATGCTGAATTGATTTTTGAATAATTTAATTAATAAATAAATGGATAACAGTATTAAATATTTTGCCTAATCCTTTTCAGCTTCTTATAATATTAGAAGGGGAAGCTTATCTTTTGTAAGTCTTCTATAATTTGGTCTTGAGAATATTTTAAATAATGCCTAGTAGATGGCCATGAGGAATTACAAGTTATCTTTGAAAATCTGACAAAGGAATTTGAGTCTTCAGACATGGGACAAATTAAGTAAGAATGAATACACACATATGCAAATTTTTGCTTCAGACCAAAATAATAAAGTAATTTTTACAATTTGGTTTGGGCCACATGCAGTGGGGCTGAGGGTTTATTTCTAAGAATAGGATCACTCTTGACAGGAACTGAACATTGAGTCCAGGTTAGTTGTTTGCAAGGAAAGTGCCCTACTTATTGTACTAACACTTCAGAAAAAAACAAACACATATTTTAAGGGTTGTTTAGGATTTCATTATGAAAACAAAGTATCCACAACCTCTTCGTGCAAAATTCTTTTGTTTTAAAAAGTTTCTACTCAGAAAAGTCAAAACAACTCTCAACTAGATTTTTGGTCTTTCAAAAGGCTCTTTTAGTTTACATTTCACTGCATTTAATTCAATCTATCTGTTCTCCTGACCATAGTACAGAGGCAAAGATATAATTCCTTTTCAGTGTGGAGTTCTAAAGAACTAGGATACAGTCTACAATGCTTTATACCAAAATCGAGGCTATTTTTCTTTTTCAGTGAGTACATCTTCAGGAAACAGTGCTTCATATCCTAATAACTATTTCTTCATAAACAAAGTAGGTACTCATTATATACTATGGATTTCCAGTTTTTGTCCTCCCCAAAAATCTAATACTCTTTGCTTCTTACAGGTTGTAAAAAAGAAAGAAGACATTTCTCTTGACTCACACTACTGTGGGTAGAATAACTTCATAAACTCCCTCTACCTCACCCCTCCAAAAAAAAAAACCCACTGATATATATATATATATATATATATATATATATATATATATATATATATATATATATAATATGTATATGGGATATATATTCCATCATACGAAAGGCCTAATTTTGATGAAATTATAAATAAAAGGAGCAAAGAGACAGTTCAGTGTATAAACACTTGTTTTGCATGTAGATTATCCTTATTCTGTCTGCAATATTACATGATACCCTGAGGCCAGAAACACTGACAGGGTGGCCCGAGTAATCTCTAGCACTCTGTACCCAAGAAGTTCTTTAGTCATGGCTCCAGCTTTGAACTGCTGGCCTTGTAGGCCGAGAATCACTGGGACGAGGTTCAATCTCCTGAGCACTCTTTGGGAGATCACACAAAACATAAATTTTAAAAACAAAATATGTGTAAAGGAAAATCAAACACAAACTGATATTCAAGTATATTTGGTCACAACATTTATATTAAAATTCTTATAAGCTTCAAAGTTTTTGAGATTAGTGGCTAAAAATAAAGTGACTCACATTTGAATTTTTTTTTTTATTTTGGGGCCACACCCAGTGACACTCAGGGGTTACTCCTGGCTATGCTCTCAGAAATCTCTCTAGTCTTGGGGAACCATATGGGATGCCAGGCATTGGACCCAGGTCCGTCCTGAGTCAACTGTGTGCAAGATAAATGCATTACCGCTGAGCTATCGCTCCAGCCCCTAATATGTATTGTGTATTATTTTAAATACCAAGAGATATGATATCAGTTTTAAAAAAAGTATGAGTGGAATTTAGATGTTTTCATTTAAAGAAATATGTTATCAATTAAAATAATGTCACTCCTACTCATTCACAGATATAAATGATGACATATAAGTATATGTATATGTGACATTTTAAACTAGGAATAAAATCTGAAAAATATATGCCTCTGAATCAACAAATAAAATTAGTCTCACATATGTTCATTCTTTTTAATAATTACTTATTTGAGCACTATGGTTACAAAGTTGCTCATGATTGAGTTTCTGTCAGGCATTGTACACTACCCTTCAGGAGTAAGCCCTGAGAAATGCAAGGTGTATCCACCAAAAAAAAGTATATATATGTATGTATATATACATATACACATATATACATATATGTGTATATATAAAATGTGTAACAAATCAATTCAATAATTATTATTTAACAATATTGTCATTATAAATTTCAATATTGTGGTAATATTGAATTTCATATATTTCATAATATATCAGTACTATATGTTTGTTATATAGTACAATATATCTATTGGTGTTAATTGGACAGTGTATATGATATGCTAAATATTTGCAAGTTAGTTTCCTTAACAAGCACTATTTTTGAAAGGTTGCACACCAGCCATTTTCAAGGGTAACTGTGATCTCTACATTCAGGTACATTTGGAGAACAATATCGAATGTCAAGATTTGAACCAAGCTTGGACACTTGCAAGGAATAAAAGTACACGTCTATATATATATATATATATATATATATATATATATATATATATATATATATACACACACACTTTTTTCTTGTTTTTTTACAATGACTTTTTAATTTTTTTTATTTTGAAATATTTGCAGTGGAATAATCTATGAAGATATATTTAAACTGCTAAAGTTCAATTCACTTTTTATGTTGAGATAATTGTTTAATCGCATCAATTATAAGACTATGAAGTTATTTCATAAACATTTTACTCAATTTTTACTAAATTATCATAGCATTGTCGATTCCAGTAAAAATGGAAAAAATTTCATCCTCTCTCATTTAGCCTTTAAGAAAACATACATATTCTTCCTTCCCCTATTACCATTGATAGCCTTTAATCTGTTTTTTCTATCTCAATAACATTAGAGTAGAATCACTTACTAGTCAAATATTTGATATATTTCTTCAGCTTTTCTCCACAGATCAAGCCAACAAGACTCATATTCTATCTTTCCTTTTTATTATGTTACCATTTATTTCCACTTGTTAAGTTTTTCACAGAGGTTAGTGCTTTGAAAAAAAACATGCTTTACTTTTTGAAAGTGAAAATTTCTCCTGTACATATTTATCAATTTGGCATTGCTTCCACTTGTTATAGATTATTAGAGTATTTCTTGTTATAAATAGATGCCATAATTTGAGGGGTTTTTTTTGGGGGTGGGTGGGTCACATCCAGCTTCACCTAGGAGTTCCTCCTGGCTCTGCCCTCAGAAATCACTCCTGGCAGGCTCGGGGTTGGGGGGAACCATATGGAATATCCGAGATCTAACTCTGGTTTATCCCAGGTCAGCCTTGTACAAGGCAAACACCCTACCACTGTGATATTGCCCAGATACCACATTTCAATGTATTTGTTTTATGTAACATTTCTTATTATTATGCTATCTTTTCAACTTGTTGATGTGTTGGATTACATTGATTTTTAAAGTAGATCCAGCTATGCATACTGCAATAAATTCTGTTCAGTCAGAAGTTTAATATTAAAAAAGGAACAATCTGAGAGTAAGTTCCCCATTGTTGTGTTATTATTATTGTGTCAAAGATAATGATAGATATCCAATGTTGTTTTATGATTTGCTTTTATGTGTTTTTCTGTGGTTTTGTGATTAACGTAATATTATATTGGAAAAAAGATAATTTTTTTCTCTCTCATCTCAGTTACTGATTTTTTCTAAGTTGTCAACTTTAGGAACATAATGTCTTATGTAGCTTATACATCTTTTTCTTTATAATGGCTACAAGATTCATAGTGACAACCTCATTTATTCCTGGTACTGATTACTTGCATCTTGAGTTCTGTCAACATTGTTAAAGATTTACCAATTCTAGGATTTTTTTTGAAGAGTCAAGTATTTGCTTTTATCTTACCCAATATTGTGTAAATTTAAGATATACAACAAATACATTTGATAATTTATATTTAACAATATTATTGTCATTGTCATGAAATTCAATATTGTATTCACATACTATCAAATATTTCATAATATATCATTACTATATATATGTTATGTAGTGTAATATAATTGTTAGTGCTAATTGTATAGCATACAATCTCTATGCTAAATATTTTCAAGTTAGTGTCCTTAACACGCACTATTTTTGGAGGGTTCACAACCAGCAATACTCAAGAGTTCCTCTTAGCTCTGCCTTCAGTTATTATACCTGCCAGGTTTGAAGGAGCATATGGAATGCTGAGAATAGAACCAAGCTTGGTCACTTGCAAGGAAGTACCCTACTTATTCTACTATCTCACTGGCCCAATAGATACTAATTAATTTTTTAATGCTTCTTTTCCTGGTAATGAGCAAAATTTAAAAATAAACATTTTAGTCTGGCTTTTTTAAAATTTCATATATATGTAGCATTATATAGTATTGTCTTTACCTGACATTTCAAAATTAGCGTTACATACTCAATACTATCCATGCTATTGGGTAAGCAAAAAAGAAGATAAAAATATTATCCTTTCTTGATGAATAATATTATCTTATCTCTATTGGTAAATATAACTTTTTTTTTGTTTTTTTGGTGTTTTTTGGGGGGAGCCACACCCATTTGACATTAGGGTTACACCTGGCTATGTGCTCAGAAATCGCTCCTGGCTTGGGGGGACCATATGAGACATCGGGGGATCGAAACGCGGTTCATCCTACGCTAGCACTTGCAGGCAGACACCTTACCCCTAGTGCCCACTTCCCGACCCCAGTAAATATGACATTTTTTAAATTTTATTTTTCTATTCCTGAGGAATGTTTTCAGATCTTGACTATTATAAACAATGTTGCAGTAAACATGGGATTGAAGTGCATCTCTCTGAATGTACTTGTGATTATTCCATATTCACTAAAAGAAAATAAATAATCAAATTTTAAATATGATATAAATAGTAACAAGAAACTTTTTATTGTGTTATTCAATATAAATCAATTTCTAAATTATTTTACTTGGAGTTTCACCATTTTTTGCTTAGAGATTATTCTTGGCTATGTTGTCATAAATCACACCATGGAGTTATCAGGAAATCATATATGATATTGTGGTTGCATGTAAGGCAAGCACCTTAATTCCTATAAGAAAAAAATCTCTATAAGAAAAAATTCCTTTTCTCCCTAAACAATTTTTGTTTGTTTTTAGGGGCCACACCTGGTGACACTCAGGGGCACTCTTGGCTATGCGCTCAGAAATCACTCCTGGCTTGGGGATCCACATGGGAAGCCAGGGGATTAAACTGCTGTTGGTCCAGAGTTAGCACATGCGAGGCAGATGCCCTACAGCTTGCACCACTGCTCTGGTTCCTATTCTTCTCCTTTTGATCATCTTCCTTACTTCTGTTTGGAAGTCATGTCAGAGAATACTCAGGAGCACTACTAGCTCTGTGTTCAAGAATCACTCTTGGGCCGGGAGAGATGGCACAGCGTTGTTTGCCTTGGAAGTAGCCGATCCAGGACCTAAGGTGGTTGGTTTGAATCCCGGTGTCCCATATGGTCCCACCTGCCTGCCAGGAGCTATTTCTGAGCAGATAGCCAGGAATAACCCCTGAGCACCGCTGGGTGTGGCCCAAAAACCAAGAAAAAAAAAGAATCACTCTTGCTGGTAGTCTGGGAACTATAATTGGTGCCAGGAATTTGAATAGGGTAAACTCTTCAAAAAAGAGTTCCTTAACTCCTGAACTCCAGATCATGTTCAGCTTTTCCTAACATTTTGAGATTTATTATTTTGCTGAGGGAGGATCAATAAAGTAAGAAATTAATGGTCAATTTTTCTACTTTTTCCCTCTTAACAAATTTTGCCTTTTCAAGTTATTTACTATCACTTTGCTTTGGAAACACATGTTTAGGTCTCATTCCATTTCATTGTTTTCAAATACATTTGTTTTTGTATATAGCAATTTTGTTTAATAAAGAAATACTTTGAAGCTATTTTATTCATTATTAAAATAGCCATTACTATTTCTTAAAAATAAAAAAAATTATGGCCAAAGCAATAGCACAGCATCAGGGTGTTTGCCTTGCATGCTGGGAACATGGCACAGACCTATGTTCCAATCCCAGCATCCCATATAGTAACCAGACAGATCAGGGTGATTTCTGAGCACTGAGCCATGATTAACCCTTGAGCATTGCTGGAGGACCAAAAAACAAAACAAAACAAAATAAAACAATAATATAAAAAATATAAGGACAAAATTGATAGTATAGGGTTAAGACACTTATAGGCAACCATAGTTTGAAATCTGGTACTACAAATTATCTCTAGTTTCACCAGGAGTAATCCATGAGCATAAAGCCAGGAGTAAGCCATGGGAACATCTCAGTGACTTCCAATTAATATTTATAATTACATATATGTATATATAATTTTAAATTATAAGTCTTATAAGCATATATTTATAATTTGTAATATTTGGGGTTTTTTGGTTTTTTGGGCCACACCCATTTGATACTCAGGGGTTACTCCTGACTAAGCCTTCAGAAATTGTCACTGGCTTGGGGGGACCATATGGGATGCCAGGAGATTGAACCGCGGTTCTTCCTTGGCTAAGGCTTACAAGACAGACACCTTACCTCTAGCGCCACTTCACCAGCCCCTATTATTTTTTTTTGTTTTGTTTTGTTTTTGTTTTTTTTTGGGGGGGGGTACACCCGGCAGTGCTCAGGGGTTACTCCTGGCTGTCTGCTCAGAAATAGCTCCTGGCAGGCATGGGGGACCATATGGGACACCGGGATTCGAACCAACCACCTTTGGTCCTGGATCGGCTGCTTGCAAGGCAAACGCTGCTGTGCTATCTCTCCGGGCCTGCCCCTATTATTTCTATGTTTTTAACTTCAAAGATAAATGTTTTAAAATATAACTGGATTTCTTGTAAATATCACAAAAATTATTTGTAAGTATTTTTACCAAACATAAGTGTTTTACTTTAAGTAATGTTTGCTTTATAATATCCCATATAGATATAACAGTAAAATATGAATTAAGGAGCAGAGAAATGGTTGAATGATTAGGAAAATGCTAGGCTATTATTGTTCCCAGTTCTATCTTTGACACCATATGGTCTCATGAGAGTTCCTGGATATAACTTTGGAGTCCAGCAAACATTACGATGATAGCACAGGTGATCACTGAAAAAAACCATATGATTGGACCCTACATTGAAATTCTTGCCAAGTTAGCCAGTGAAGAGAGCCCATTGTCTCGCTTGAGGGAGCTGTAAAATCAATTAATATATGTTTTAAGAATGTGATTTCATAATTTCTTATACATTTAATTCATGTCTTATAATTCTGACTATTCTTGACTAGATGAAAATGTTAATTTTTATTGTTTTAATCATTAATTTACGATCTATTCAGCAACACTGTCAAGATTTCATATGCATTAGTACGTATTTAAATCAAGATAGTTCAAAGGAAGAGCATTTGCCTTGTTTGTAAGAGGCAATAAAAAATTAAAATGGGAAGAATAGAGAAAATAGAAAGAGAAAGAAGAAAGAAAGAAAGAATGAAAGAAAGAAAGAAAGAAAGAAAGAAAGAAAGAAAGAAAGAAAGAAAGAAAGAAAGAAAGAAAGAAAGAAAGAAAGAAAGAAAGAAAGAAAGAAAGAGAGAGAAAGAAGAAAGAAAGAAGGAAAAAGGAAAGGGAAGAAAGAAACAAAAATAAAAATAGAGAAAGAAATAAAGAAATAGGAAAGAAAAAGAGAAAAGAAAATAGAAATAAAGAAGATATAAATAAAGAAAAAGAAAGAAAGGAATGAAGGAAGGAAAGAGAATGAAAGGGAGGGAGAAAATAAATTTCAGTTTTTCATTAGATGCTTTTGTAAATTGTATTTTGATTAAAATGTCCTCCTCTTGATAGCTTTTTATACTCATATTTCACTTAGATAATTTTTGTGGAAACCTACTCTTCATAGAACAATGTCCAAGTCACACACAACATACATTCTCTTGGCTAAGAATCACTCTCTTAATTTATTTCTAATTTCATATTTTCTTCAATATTTTCTTATGTAGAGTATTTTGTAATGAGTGCTTTATTTATTCTTTCTAAAAGATGCCTGGACTTTTGAATTCTTACATCATACTTCTCTGTATTTTTATCTTTAGCAGAGTGTCTGACTTGTAGAATTCAAATGTTATGTTGACATAAATATTAAAATAACTCACAGGGGCCGAAGAGATAGCATTTGCCTTTCATGAAGAAGGTCATTGGTTTGAATCCCAGCATACCATATGGTCCCCGAACCTGCCAGGAGCGATTTCTGAGCTTGGAGCCAGGAGTAACTAACCCCCGAGTGCTGCTGGGTGTTACCCCCACAAAAGCAAAACAAAAAAATAACTCACAAATACTTCAAGCTATAAAATAATTTAATATTAATTTACAAAAGAATTTAAAATATTTTATCAATAACAACATGTAAACCACTATGATCAAAATAAAAATTATATTTAAAAAAAACTTTTTAATAATCAGAAGTCAACAACAATTAGTCAAGTATTTCTAGTTTTGTGTCCTGTACTGAAATGGGAAAATTGTAAACAACGTAGACCAATTATTCTCAGACTGAGAGTGATTCTTAAATTAAGTGATTCTTGGACTAGAGAGTAGTGTAGGCTATAAAAATACAATAGATCAATGGACAAATGAGTCAACAAACTTGAATACTAACCAAGACCAAGAACAGAAAGAGAGTGTTTTCCAAAATAACGTTTCCTATCATTTCTTCCTTCCTTCCTTCCTTCCTTCCTTCCTTCCTTCCTTCCTTCCTTCCTTCCTTCCTTCCTTCCTTCCTTCCTTCCTTCCTTCCTTCCTTCCTTCCTTCCTTCCTTCCTTCCTTCCTTCCTTCCTTCCTTCCTTCCTTCCTTCCTTCCTTCCTTCCTTCCTTCCTTCCTTCCTTCCTTCCTTCTTTCCTCCCTCCCTCCCTTCCTTCCTCCCTTCCTCTTTCTTTCTTTCTTTCTTTCTTTCTTTCTTTCTTTCTTTCTTTCTTTCTTTCTTTCTTTCTTTCTTTCTTTCTTTCTTTCTTTCTTTCTTTCTTTCTTTCTTTCTTTCTTTCTTTCTTTCTTTCTTCTTTCTTTCTTTCTTTCTTCTTTCTTCTTTCTTTCTTTCTTTCTTTCTTTCTTTCTTTCTTTCTTTCTTTCTTTCTTTCTTTCTTTCTTTCTTTCTTTCTTTCTTTCTTTCTTTCTTTCTTTCTTTCTTTCTTTCTTTCTTTCTTTCTTTCTTCCTTCCTTCCTTCCTTCCTTCCTTCCTTCCTTCCTTCCTTCCTTCCTTCCTTCCTTCCTTTCTTTCTTTCTTTCTTTCTTTCTTTCTTTCTTTCTTTCTTTCTTTCTTTCTTTCTTCCTTCCTTCCTTCCTTCCTTCCTTCCTTCCTTCTTTCTTTTCTTTTCTTTTCTTTTCTTTATCTTTCTTCTTTCCTTCCTTCTTTCCTTCCATCTTTCCTTCCTTCCTTCTTTCCTTTCTTCCTTCCTTTCCTCATTTCTTTCTTTTTTCCTTCTTTCTTTCTTTTTGGGCCAAACCAGGTGGTGCTCAGGGGTTACTACTGGCTATGCACTCAGAAATCGCTCCTGGCTTGGGTGTTGGGGGACCATATGGGAATGCTAGGGAATCGAACCATGGTCTGTCCTAGAATAGTGTGTGCAAGGCAAATGCCCTACCACTTGCACCACTTCTCTGACACCTCCAATCCATTTATTAATTTCAAATATGTTATTTTTATTTGGGTTTATATGTAGTCAAGTCTAGGGAAATAAAAGTGAATCAGCAGAGGAAATGTGCTATACAAACTTGAGAAACTTATTTAATATTCTGTGCCTTTGTAGTTTCTTGTATAAAAAGTGGATATTGGATAAGATTATAACCATCTGTGAATGTTATTAATGAATAGAAATTAAACATCTGTGAGCTATAAAATTAGAGGCATTTTAACTATAAGAAGAAATGTTACCAGTCTGCTTATAACACTAAAATAGTATCTTTGGATGATGGAAAAAAAAACTGCAGTCCGATATTATAAAGAAAAGTATTTTCATGAACAAACTTCTCTAAACAATGTATTCTCTAAATCTCATAAATTCTCCTGAAATACTCTCATATTAATGAGTTTTAATAATAAACTTAAATAGTACCTAGATGACTACAGTACTACTTCAGGAAAAAACACACCTCTCAAACTAATTAGAGTTTTTGAATGACATTGAAAGAAGCAGCTAGTTAAATCATTTCCTCTTGCATTTGGTTTAATTGACAGATATAATGCCAGTGATAATTTTATACAATTGCAAAATCAGAAGTTCAATATATCTAGCAGCTAGGCATGAATTTTTATTCTCTAATAGTGTTGAATAAATCTCTTTAATCCCTCTTCTTTATCTTTCATTTTTTTCTAAGCTTAATAAAAGACTTTAAGAAATATCTGAATTTCACTAGACTTCTCAAAGCTCACACATAGAGAAAATAAAAAAAAAGATGTTATCTATATAAGGTTGTGCCTCAAAATCATTTAAAAAGAAACTAATGACAGGATCATAGGGCTAAATTTACAATTTCCCTTTTATATCTCAGAGACATTGTCTTGAATAGTCAACACTTTATCTACATTCTTCTGGCATACAAATAATCAATGAAAGACAGGAGTCCAATAAAATTGAGATGATTACAGTTTACAAGGAACTGCAACATATTTGTTAGATGTTTAAGTTTCCATAAATGATGCTTGTTTATTTAGATATAAATTATTTTAGTTTCTTGCTATATAAAATAAAATATTTTGACCCATAAATATTTGCAGAGTTCTTCCTTTCATATCCTGATGTTATTTTCTTGTAAAAGCTGTGTTTTGTCTATGAGGACATTTGTAAAGTTTATATTAACAGTTCTATTATAAAACTATAAATATTAGAATGTCTAATATTTATTATCATTTCAGAAATAATCTAAAGTGTCAATGAAATAATTATTTATATTTGGTCCTTATTGTAAATTGCAAACTCAAGGTTTAGGCAGGTATTAAATATCCTAAAATAATTGTGATTTCCCTTTTTTTTGAATAAAGTGTCTTAGTTCATATTTTTTCCTTTCTCTTGACCAACATTATAGGTGTTTATATAATGCATTCTGATTTCAAATGGAATAATAAAATCGAAAACAAAACGTAAGGTCTGACCAAATTAAAATAGGGTACACCAAAGTAAAATGGAAATATCTGTGTGCTCTAAATTTAAGTACATTATCCCTGTATTCTCTCTAGTCCCCTTTAGTGATTGTTGGTGGAAATTAAATTTGGGGTTGGAATAAATAGATTTTTATATTATTGTGTGACTTTATTAAATGTTTGAATTGTCAGATTTTTAATAGGTTATCTTTAAGTACACACAACACACACAAACACACACACACACACACACTTTTTTTTTTTGGCCAAACCCAGCAGCTCTCAGGGAATACTGGCTCTGTGCTCAAAAATGACGCCTAGCAGGTTTGGGGTCCATATGGTGTGCAGTGCTTAAACCCAGGTCAGCTGAGAGAAAAGCTAATTCCCTACCTGCTGTACTATCACTTTGGCCCCCATAAGTAAGCATTATTTTTTATTTCTTCTGCTTTTCATATTAGTTTAGTAGATAATTGATCTTGTTTGAGGAAGGACACTTAAAGGACAAAGAAAAAAATGTCAGCAAATCTGTTTTGAATACTAAGACAGTTAATCTTTTGTCAACCCCCCTGCAACTACTATTAAATGAAGTTGAAGACTTTCAAGTCCTAAAAGAATATACCACCTTACTTATAGAGTTATATTGTATATGATATACATATTTTAATCAAAATATTTAAGATTTTTAAATAGTAAAAAGAAGTATAAACTTAAATTCTAGTATATATCTTAACACAGTAATATTGTTACCTTGGTTATTAACATAAAATTTCAAAGATTACTATTCAGGATTATTTATTCTTAGCATCTTGTTTTAGAAATAGGTACTTTTGATAAAATATAAAAGAACAAATAAATATAAGATGTTCATAAACTATTTCAAGGATAATTAATTTATATTGAAATTAATGTCACTTGTTTAGTATTTTATATCATAGTATACTGATTGTCACTGACCTAATATGTGTATATAATATTTATTTTTAACATATATAAGCCACACTGACAGAATTTTGCATGATATGAGCCACTGGTGCTTAGGGGTTCCACAAAGTCTTTCCAGAGAGTGCTAGAGCTACGAAGAACACACTGAGTGATTCTTATAGCTACCAGAGCTAAGACTTATAATGCTTGGGAACCAAATAATACCTAGAATTAAATGCAGGGCCTATCTATAATTGGCTATTAGGGCTACTGGTAGGACTACATCACTTTCAATATTTTAAATTTAATTGTTAACTTCTAATCTTTAAACAGACATTATAAGAATGTATTTTATATAGAGAAAATAGTTGATTTACAGAAATGAAAGTATTGAAATTTGCATTCAGATAAAATTTTTATTTATGATCTTAAATGAATTTACATTTCATCAAATGAGTGGATAGTAGAGCAGTGTTTATTATAGTATTCAATCAATGAGAAAAACTTTGTAAGTAGAATTTGCTAATGAAATATTTGCTAACTGTATTTTTATTGGTGACATTTTATATATCTTATTGCACCAATTGAAATGGGAAAAGGAAATTTATTTTAAATGAAAGAAAATCATTTCTCACTACACAGAGATTATTTTAGTACATTTTTGTAGAGCAAATATAATTATAGAAAATATCATTCATCCAAGATATTTACTATCATTTTAGTCAATATGATAGAAGAATTAAACTTCTTAAGTCAGAAAATACAAGTTTCAATGGAAAATTGAAAAGTTACTTTAGGGTTTAGAGAATAGATGAAGCAGCAGAGAACATGACCACGATGTGCAATATCCTAAATTTAATATCCAACACTGTCAAGTGTGGCATCGTTGGCCCCTGAAAAGCACCATTGGGTGATCCCTGTAAAAATAATTTGCTGTATTAGCTAAACTTGTCTACTCTGAAGACTCAGAGGAAAATTAAACTTTATGGAGAATGTAACAAGACTAGCAGGAAAATGTAACAAGATTTAATAGCCCCTAAATCAAAACTGTTTAAAAACAAACCCAAATAATTTTCATTTGTATTATTATTATTTATCATAAGAATTTTATTAAAAATGATAAAAAGTAACTAAGATTGATCAAAGAAAATAGTAGTTAGAGCCACTGTTACATAAGTATAAAACTTAAAAATTTATTTCTATATATATTTCTTTTTTTATATATTATAGAGCTCTTTTTTGATATTGTTAAGTATACTCAAATTTTCAATAACTAAAATTTTTTCAGTCCAAGAAATTCATATAAAGAAAATTTTTTTGAATATTTGATTAGTGTTTGAGTGGACACAGTATTATATATTTGTGGACAGGTATTTTGCCACACCCATTGTAGGAAAGAAACAATTATCTTTATTAAAAATAAAGATATAATTGCTTCTTCTTAGAGATGGCTAAATTATCCAAAGAAACCTGTTCAGTATTATTTTTATAAAAACTTAAACTTCTTGGGGCCTGAGTGATAGTACAGCTATAGGGAGTTTGCCTTGCATGCAGCAAAACAGGACAGACCTGGATTTGAATCCCAAGATTCAAATCTTGAATCCCTGAACCTGCCAGGGGTGGTTCCTTTTATGTGGGGGAGGGGTGGTTTTTGGATGGACACTGGTTTAATCCCAGGCATCCCATATGGTTCCCTGAACCTGCCAGGTGTGATTTTTGAGTGCAGAGACAAGAGTAACCCCTGAGCATCACCTGTTGTGGCCCCAAACAAAGCAAAACGAAACAAAACACGCAAACAAAAAGAATATAAAACAAAAAAAAAGTAAGAAACTTAAACTTCTCAACTGATGCCATTAAATTTTGAGGAAGTCCAAATCCTACTATTAGTAAGAATCATGTATCATAGTTACATTACAGAAAGATGTTTTTCCTTGATATATCAAGTTGTTATAATTTTAATAGAAAACTTGTTTTGCCAACACTTGTTACTAATTTGTTCTGTAATTGTATTTTATAATTACTTAAATACATATTAAAAGACAAAAGAAAGTGTTCAAGACATTTGGATGACATTTGTTTTCCACTGTGAAGTTTACTTGCTCTGTAACAAAAAGAAATAACAATATAGCCAAACAAATGATTTGATACCTACTAAATGTGAAGATATCCCAAGGAAGTTTTCATCTTGAGATCTATTGGAGAAGTGCAAAGATGTTTGTTTGTTTGTTTTTCAAAATTTAAACTGATAAAATACCTTTAATTTAGCGGAACTGTGAGAATTCAGTAGTTTAGTCAATACCACAGCAAAGTAAAATATACAAATTAATTGGGTAACCATTCTTTAAAAAAAATACATTTAGAAGTATATTGCTGAAGTTCTCACAATAAATTTTACTTTCCATATGCAATTTTTCAACTTATACAATCTAAATAAAATCATTAAAATAGAAATTTAAACAATGCATTTTGTAGTTCAGAAAAGATAAATCCTAAAATAGAAAAAAATAAAGTAGTGATAATGTTGGTCAGGGTGTTCCTAGAGGGAAGTGTTCTTAGAGGAAGTACGACTAAAAAGCCACACACTTAAAAAAGGGTCAACTTTCAAGGTGTGCCCTATCTTGATCCCTGGTCTGACAAGATTTGAAGTAACTTTGACTCTATAGTGTTAGAAGGTATGGTCCACATAGCCTAATTGTGATGTGAATAGAAGTTCTTTCAGGCATTGTGCCATTTTTACTGGAAATACTCTCTTCCTTTTCAACACATCACAAAAGATTGGCCCTTCTTTTGTGAGAGCGAACAGTGATACTCTCAAGAGCTTGAAAGAAATCCCACTCCTATGAGTCTATATTTAAAGAGACTATTTCTTTCTCAAATAGCTGCCCAACACCAAAGTATTCTGTGAAGAGAATGTGACATTGTCTATCCCTTCCAGGCCCAGACAATCCCTGGAGTTCTGCAAACATTGTGTAAGTGTTGAAATTTATTTCTGACTTAATGTTGAAAAATTATCGTTGACAATAATACACAAATTAGCATTTATTGGGTAGAATGTTACAAAGTCATGATTGGCATTTAATTATAATAGTCAAAATTCATGATTAATGTTGAAAAAACAATACAACTTATAAAGAACATCTAAGAGATCTAGTATCAATGGTAAACTACATGTATTTGCATGTAAACAAATTTGTAACAGCTGCTTAAGAAATGTAAAGCACATACAATTTTCAAAAGGAGAAATATAACTCAGCTACATGTAGTAGGAAATCAGGGGCTTTCTTCTTATGGAGACTTTAAATAGAAGGGGATTTACTCCAGTTAAAAGCAAACTGATTTAGGAACTACTTCCTTAATCTAGTTTCATCATTTCTAAAATAGGAACAATAGCATTATTACTTCACAAAGTCTCCATGAGAACTAAAGTAAGAAGTAAATAATCATAAAACGTTTTTAAACAGTGTCTTTCTATTCGGCCAGAACTTCAGGTATGCTTGCATTTGGGCTGCCATCAACAGAAATTTGGGGGAGTGAGTGTGGGCACCCACCTCCACCTTCCCCTATTTCTGGAAACCCTGGCAGCTGAAGATTTTCCCATAAATATAGTTACTATATCTACATTTGGCCAGCTTCATAGACTCATTTTGTTCTCAAGAGAGATGTATGTATACCAAGATGTAAAGAAATTATAGATATGTACAGCTGAAAACTGGCAATCTTGGGAGGTGAGGGTAGCCAAAACCCTGCCTACAAATCCTTACCTGATGCATCCACAATCACTACTTCACCAATAGCCCTGCATCACCATTTATCTATGGCTCTTTATAAATAAGCCAATCTAACCAGATCTCTAGGTATGACAATATTTGGCCTGACATCATCAGGACTTCGTTGGAGTGAGTGAGATCACCCTCCCCCTTCCCTTCTCATATTCTGTGAGACCTGGCAGCCAAAATCACATCCCCCAAAAGCCGCAATATCTGTACTAGTGCTTGCAATTCTTGCAGGACTGTGTGCCAACAAATATAAACACATGACAACTTCATTTAAAAAAAATACACTGTTATTCCAGTAGGAACTCACTGATTTAGACACTTGTATAATTTAAGCTTCCTAATGTTCAGAAACAAAAGAAGTAACAGAGTCATCAATTAGCAACATGATCTTACTAAACCTCTAATATCTCATTGACCTCCTTTTGAGATACAATAAAATTCACAAATTTTCTTGTTATTGTACTCTTTTTTTGTAATAATTTTGCTTTAACTTACATGTAAACAAATGTACTATGATCAACTATGCCAGCTATGTAATTAAATTACTTTAAATAAAGTAATTTAGGGGCTGAGTGGTGGTGCAAGAGGTAAGGTGTCTGCCTTGTGAGGGCTAGCCTCAGTGTCCCATATGGTCCCCCAAGCCAGGAGCAATTTCTGAGAGCATAGCCAAGAGTAACCCCTACGCGTTACCAGGTGTGGTCGAAAAAACAAAACAAAACATAATTTATATAAATCTAGTGTCTTATTGAGACAAATTGCTATTTGCCATTGCTAAGATTATTCTTTATTTTTCTCCATGATATTTTAAGATAAAGACTGAAAAAATCAATTTTTCTAGTAATATTTTTAAAAACAAAAGATAATCTACATTTACCCTTTGTAATTTTGTTTGTGTCACTGACAATAATTTCAGCTGAAATTATGACATTTTTATATGAAAAATGATTTATGGTTACTTATGATTATTTAATAATTTATACTTCAATGTGATATATTGCAACATTGATTTGTGGTACATATTGTTATTTACAATATAAATAGAAAACTGATTTTATAGCTAGTAAATAAAAGTTGATATCTATCTATCAATGGATGGAATTATTATAGACTTGCAGATACATTTTGATCAGAAAAATTAAATGAGAACGTGTTGGAAAGTAAAGGTCATAAGTATCAATAAAAATAAAAATTTATCTAAATAAGATTTAGTCACTTTTACAATATTTTTATTTTAGCATTCAAGAGCCAGAGGAATTAGAGAGCAAAGATGACTTAGGCATATTTCCAAACTGAGCTCAAGTACTGAATCCTTCATTTAAGGAGCCATTGATAATGTTGGAATCTCTTCCCAGAGAGAAAATATGGGTTGCATTCTCAGTTATCATAGTTATACATAGCAGCTGTTAGAAATTGCTCTAGGAGATTATCCATTTTGGTCCCTTTATTCAGGCAGGTGTTATCCATAGCAGGTGTTAAAAGAAGATGTCAATATGTTTAATCCTTATGATATATAACCTAAAGAGAATAAATTCTAAATTTTCATAAACGTTTGTATAGAAAACACAACACAATCTAAATTTTTTCTGTTTAGATTACTATCTCATTCTAAAATCAAATATTTAGAATCACAAAGAGTCAGTAAGTTTTAGGACCGAATATATTTTTTAAGATTACAGATAACATTAGCAATAAAATATTTTGGATACCAAAAGCAAATTATTATAGCATACCAAAAGGATATAACATGTTTGTCTTTGTAAAATGTTAAATGAATAGAGCATTGATTGTAAATTAGTTGACAATTTCTAATTTCAGTAACCTTTTACTACTCTTGCATGAATATATGATGTAAACATAGTTTTATTATCAAGCAGATAGGACTCATATTCCTAAAGAAAAATAAACTTTAATGGTAAAAAAAATGCATTAAAAATAATACTGTCATAAAGTGATAGTTGCTATTTTTAATATGTGTTTGAGGGCCAATAAGCAAGTGAAAAAAGTGTCCATCATCACTTCTGCACAGAGAAATGCAAATTTAAAAAACAATGAAATAGAACTACATGCAACGATACTGTCTATATGGAAAAGTTCAGGAACAATGTTGACAGGAAAGTGTTGAATAAAGACTGTTCCCTCACTGTTGGAATGTGATTTGGTTCAGCCTTGTGGGAAACGGTATGGATAAGAGTCAAGAAAATAAAAATAGAATGTCTATATAATCCAATTGTTAGGATCCTTACATATATCCTAAAAACATAAAAATACTAATTTAAAAAGGCAAACATATATGTTCAATGCAGTATTACTTATAGTCTAAATTTGGAAACAACCACGTGGCCAATGACAGCTGAGTGGATATAGAAATTGTTCACATCTTTATCCATGTTAAGGAGATAGCTCAATGGTAGAGTTCAAGCACAGGCTTTGAATGCAGGAAGCCTTTGTAACAGAGTTTTGAAATAGAGTTTATAACAGAGTACAGTGGGCAGTAAATAATGATCATTGGAGAGGTGACTAATGTAAACATCAAGAACAAGAAGACAGAAGTTGTGATCAATTGTCACCCCATCCCCCATATTCCTGTGTAATCTTACCTGATGCTAAGACATTTCTGGGAGAGGTTTTTGGAAGGTAACAAAAGGATTGCCTCAAAGCGAGTAAAAGGAAGATTGAGGAAGAAGCGGCTGGAGAAACATGGAGATGATTGAAACAGGTTAAGATGCTGGGTGGCTGATGTAACATGCTTAAAAGGTTTAAATTTAAGAGCCACACATGATGGCTAGGGCCTTAGTAAAACTGAAGTGTCCTGAAACCTGACTGCCTGTGGATCATTTCCTTGCCGCTCTCCTAAACCCTGAGATCTGTCAGCGGAGGGGGTTGCAGGCACCTGGCCCAGGTCTGTGGACAAAGGCCTTTCACCATTCATCTTACCACCATACACAACCATCCAAGACTCTATAATTAATATGTATTAATTATAATTATACTCTATAATTAATGTGCTTAAAGGAGAAACTATTACCTCATGTTGACTCTGTCTTTGTTTTAATAAGAAATAATTTGGTTAGATATCTCAAGGCTTAGAACTGACTTTGACAACCTTGACTAGGCAGAACTTACCTTGAGATCATTAAGAAAAACCCTACCATAGACTATTGACCAGGTCTCTTACAAAAATCAAGATTTCTTAGTACAGAGGCCCAATTATGACAACAGAGACTGAGAAGAACCTTTGGAACCATAATTTCCTAGACATTGGCTTACGGAATGAGCAAAAATATGATACAGAATACTGAACACGGAACTCTGTTGGAACTCAGATGCCAGCACCCCTATCTGCCTGTCCTCTGTGCTGTGCTGCATTTTCGGCCTGATTTCATTCTGTGTGTTGCTCATCTGCAGAAGGCTAGCCTTCCTTGGAGGTGAGTTTACATGCCCAAAAAGGGGAAGCCACTGAAATCTGCTGGAACTCTGATGCCAGCACCCCTATCTGCCTGTCTTCTGTGCTGTGCTGCATTTTTGGCCTGATTTCATCCTGTGTGTATCTCATCTGTAGACGGCTAGCCTTCCCTGGAGGTAAGATTACATGACCAGAAAGGGAGGAGCCAGAAAAGTACGGCTGCACACATCATTTAGCCAATAATTACAACCAAACACATAGAAAAACCCACAATACAAGTGTGACAATGAGGAAACAATGCAGGCCAGGGCCAGACATAGAGAATGAAGATGGCAACTCAGAGGACCAGAACATGTCCAACCTACTAGTCAGTCTCTCAGATAAGGAGTTTAGATACGCATTATGGAAGATGTTCAAAGAACTCAAAGAAAGTATAGAAGAGAACACTAATAAGAACCAAGAGAATAAAAAGATAGAAATGAGAAAACTCCAAACTAAAATTTCAGGTCAAATAACAGGTCTAAAAAACTCAGTAGATGAATTGAAGAAAAACATGGATGAGCTTTCCCACAGGTTAACAGCATCTGAGGATAGAATTAGTACACTGGAAGATGAGATGAATAACAACTCCAAAGAGCAGAAGAAATTGGAAAAAAGCTTTAAAGCAAATGATCAAACAATGGAAAAATTAGTCAAAGAATGGGAACAGATGAAAATAGAAGTCTCAACAGAAACAACTCAAGAATCTTTGGAGTCCCAGAGACTGAGGAAGAAAATCTCCAGGAAGAATCAATGGTCAAGAACATCATTAAAGAGAAACTACCAGAGATAAAGAATACATGTGATCAAATCCTGCATGCCCAAAGAGTACAAACAAAAAGAGACCTCAGCAAAAACCTCCAAGACACATCCTAGTCACAATGATGAACCCCATAGATAGAGACAGAATTCTAAACGCAGCAAGATCAAAAAAAGAAATTACATTCAAGGGAACATCCTTGAGATTTACCACAGACCTGTCACTGGAAACACCGAAGGCCAGAAGGCAGAGGTGGGACATAGTGACAAAACTCAACGAAATAAATGGTTTGCCTAGAATACTGCACCCAGAAAACACACTTTCAGGTTTGAAGCAACAATACATGGTTTCACAGACAAACAGCAGCTCAGAAACTTTACAGACTCAAAACCATTCTTAAAAGAAAAACTGAAAGACATACTTTAAGACAAGACTGACCAACAGAGACACCAAACTTCGATAGAAAAACGGCACTGAATCCCAAGAAAATTCTTTCTCTCAATGTCAGTGGACTAAATGCACCAGTTAAGAGACACAGAGTGGCTAAATGGATCAAAAAACTCAATCCAACCTTCTGCTGCCTACAAGAAATGCACCTAATATTCAGAACAACCATAGACTCAAAATAAAAGGCTGGAGGAAAATCATCCAAGCAAACAACACCCATCAAAAAGCTGGAGTGGCCATATTAATATCAGATGATGCAAACTTTATACTTAGGAAAGTTATAAGGGACAAAGATGGACATTTTGTATTAATCAAGGGATTTGTACAGCAGGAAGAAATCACTCTCCTAAACATATATGCACCGAATGATGGGCCAGCAAAATATTTAATACAATTGTTGACAAATTTGAAAAATAGTATCAATAACAAAACAATAATTGTGGGAGACTTCAACACGGCATTGTCAACACTTGACAGGTCAATCAGACCGAACCCCAACAAGACTGTACTAGACCTGAAAAGAGAAATGGAAGAAAGAGACCTAATAGACATATACAGGACACTCCATCCACAGAAACCTGGATACACATTCTTCTCTAATGTACATGGGACATTCTCCAGGATAGACTACATGCTAGCACATAAAACATACCTCCATAATATCAAGAGGATGGAAATTTTGCAGGCTACCTTAGCTGACCACAAGGCCCTGAAATTATATGTGAACTACAAAGGTACACAGAAGAAAAAAATTAATACCTGGAAGTTAAACAGCCTAATACTGAATAACCAGTGGGTCCGAGATGAAATCAAAGAGGAAATCAAAACCTTCCTGAAAACAAATGACAATAGAGACACAAACTATCAGAACTTATGGGACACAGCAAAAGCGGTACTGAGAGGAAAATTTCTAGCTTTGCAAGCACACATCAAGAAAGAATCAGGGGCATACCTTAATAGCTTAATGATGCAACTCATAGAATTATAAAGTGCTCAACAAAAGGAACCAAAAATAAGGAGACAGAAGGAAATAACAAAGCTGAGAGCAGAAATCAACAAAGTGGAAACCCAAAAAACAATCCAAATGATCAATGAAAGCAGCAGTTGATTCTTTGAAAAAATAAAGAAGATTGATAGACCACTGGCAAAATTACCAAAGAAAGACAAAGAGAGAGAGAGAAAGAGAGAGAGAAATTTGATAACTCGTATTACGAATGAAAAAGGAGAGATCACTACTGATATGGCAGAGATTTAAAAGGTAATCAGAAACTACTTTGAGAAACTGTATGCCACTAAAAATGAGCACCTGGAAGAAATGGATAAATACTTGGAATATTATAATCTTCCACGGTTGAATGAATAGGATGTAGCACATCTAAACAACCCCATAACTACTGAGGAAATTAAGACAGTAATCAAATATCTGCCCAAAAACAAAAACCCAGGCCCAGATGGATTCAATAATGAATTCTTTCAAACCTTTCAAGAGGAACTACTACCAATCCTGGCAAGACCCTTTCATGAAATCGAAGAATGGGAACACTTCCAAATAGCTTTTATGAAGCCAACATCACCTTGATACCTAAACCAGACTAAGATGCTACCAAAAAGAAAATTACAGACCAATATCGGTGATGAACACAGATCCTCAATAAAATCCTGGCAAATAGGATTCAGTACCTCATTAAAAAGATCATCCACTGTGACCAAGTAGGTTTCATCCCAGGAATGCAAGGATGGTTAAACATCCATAAATCTATCAACATAATACACAACATCAACAACAAGAAAAATAAAAATCACATGATCATATCAATAGACACAGAGAAAGCATTTGATAAGGTCCAACATCCATTCTTGATCAAAACTCTCAGCAAGATGGGAATGAAAGGAACCTTTCTCAATATAGTTAAGGCCATCTATGACAAACCAGTGGCAAATATTATCCTCAATTTAGAAAAACTAAAAGCTTTCCTCTAAATTCTTGCACGAGACAAGGCTGTCTTCTCTCACCACTCCTATTCAACATAGCACTGGAAGTACTTGATATAGCGTTAGGCAAGAAAAAGATATCAAGGGAACAAAAAATGTACTTAGGGAGAATTTCAGAGAAAAAGCATAAGATGGGTGGAACCCTGTTGATTTTGTATATTGGATTTTAATCTAATCATTTTGCATTATTCCTTAATTTTGAATATTCCCAAAAATTTCCCTCTGCTGTATTACTTTCCAAAAATGAAAATGCTGTATACCAGGTGGCTGTATTTACTCAGGGTGAAATTGTGGAAGGTTGCTCAGCCATTTACAAAGGAACAACAACAGAATGGATACCCTATCTACAACAAGCTATACACAGAGGGGAAAAGTTACACTAGCAGTCCGGGGGAGGGGGCAAAGGAGGGAGATATGGGACACATGCTGGGAACAGGGGTGGAGGTAGGACAACCTTGGTGGTGGGAATGGCCCTGATTCATTGTCACTATGTCCCTTAAATATTACTGTAAAAAATTTGTTATTCACTTTGATCACAATAAAAATTATTTTTTAAAAATGGGAACTATTTGGGTCAATATTTCAAGGGACGCTGAGTAATTCCTGGTATTTTATAACTCCTCCCCCATCCCTTTGCTTATGACTTTTTACTATTTATATACACAAGATGTACCTAAAGAATTATTAGTCATCTGTATGGAAAGATGAAATCTTGCCTCTTTTGCTACAATTTATATGAAACTTGAAAGGGGTCATTAAATCACATTATTCACAGGAAGAATTGGAAGATATCACCCATTCCTAGTTTAAAAACAGTAACAATATATAATGAAAAACATCTAATAACAAAAACTTTTTGAATACAGAACTGAAGGTTCCAAGCAAGTTTGTATGAGAGGAAGGTAAAGAGGAAAAGAGAGAAGAGGAAGAGTCAGATTAGAAATAAAAGCAGGACAATGGTAGAGGTATTTTGACATTCCAGTAGCAGTGGCAAAGCATTAATTTTAAACATCACAACATGAAGTAAATACTATAGTTACTGTGTTTTTCAACTACAGAATATATGTAAGTATTCACAAATTTTATGCACTTAATTTGTATGCATGTTTAGTCAATTAAGACTTTTTTGGTACTTTGGATAAAAGAAAAACTTTAATCATAGCAATTATTCTAGTTCTAGGGATGCCCTTAGAAAAGATGGAAGGAAACTTTATTAAGCATTGATGTCAGGTTCTTATAGTTTTGACAAAACATATTACCTTCATGAGAAAGCAAATTTACATTAGAAATAAATTAGGAAGAGAGTATTTATATTTTAGTAGCCTCCTGGTAATTTCTAAGACTTGGCCTATCAAAGACTATATTTACATTTTAGAGGTCTGAAGCAAGAGTTACCCTAAGGGTTAGCAAAATACAATCCTTGAGATAAGAAATTTTGCATTCAAAATTAAGAATAAATTGTTCAAACAAACACAATCTAAGAACTGATTTACAGAACTGAGTTTATCATGGCATGGTAAACGAGGCTTGGAAGCATAAGGGAGAAAACTGAGACATGGTGAATAAAAATGAACATGCTGGTAGGGAGAAAAATGTTGAAATATTGTATACATGAAACCCTAATACTACTGACAAAAAATTAAAAGCAATGTTTTTTGCACTCATAAAATAACTTAATACCCCAGATTACAAGTTAAAGTGCTTATTTGATGAGACAATCTAGGAATGTGGAGATATTTAGCTTTATCAAAATATCTACAATGAAGTTTTCTTCCTTTGAAATAATATATTTTATGAGGAAAAAAGCCATTCTTTTACCCAAAAAGAGACATTACTTTCACAGTTTATACACATTATATGTAGATACACATGTGTATGTATATCTAAATCAATTAATGTAAATAATAAATATCTGCAACGTTTCAACATGTTTGCATTTAATAAAAAACATAATGCAAAAGTTAATTGCAAAAATTTTAAAAATATTGAAAAGAGGCTGTGCCTTTGTTCACTCTGAGTACTTCAAGGGAAACTTCTCCTGTGCCTGTCTGCCTGTGTTTCTGAATCCCTGAAGGTCTCCTCAGAGGCCTAGGGAGCACACCCCCAAAAAACTGTCAACTAGATGCAGCAGAAGAGTGTGGCCACTTCGCTTCACTTCGTGGCTGCTCACTCTTTCTAACCAATGAACCCCACGACAACACACAGAAAAAACCACACTACAAGTGTGACAATGGGGAAACCTCTCAGGCAAACACCATGCACAGAGAATGAAGATGAAAGCTCGAATGACCTAATAAATTCCAAACACCTGATTAACCTCTCGAATAAGGAATTTAAAATAGAAATATGGAAGATGTTTGAAGAACTCAAAGAAAACATAGATCGATCTGAACAGAACACAAAGACAGAAATCAGAAAACTCCCAACTGAAATAACAGATCTGAAAAACACAGTAGCTCAACTGAAAAACCTCAATGGATGGCCTCGCCAGCAGGGTATCAGCAGCTGAGGAGAGAATCGGAATACTGGAAGATGTGATGCAGAAAAACTCAACACAAGAGAAGAAATTGGAAAAGAATCTTAAGACGAACGAACAGGCAATGGAAAAAGTACTCAAGGAATGCGAACAGATGAAAATAGAAGTCTTTGATAAACTCAACAGAAACAACATAGGAATCATTGGAGTCCCAGAGACCCAGGTAGGAGATCTCCAGGAAGAATCAACTGTCAAAGACATTATCAAAGAGATACTCCCAGAGTTAAAGACTACATGCAATCAAATCCTGCATGCCCAAAGAAGATCAGATAAAAGAGACCCAAAGAAAAATACCCCAAGACACATCCTCGTTACAATGACAAATCCCACAGGTAGAGATAGAATACTGAAAGCAGCAAGATCAAAAAGGGAAATTACATTCAAAGGAGCATCCCTAAGACTTACAGCAGACATGTCACAAGAAACTCTCAAGGCCAGAAGACAGTGATGGGATATTGTGACAAGACTGAATGAAATGAATGCCTCACCGAGAATACTGCAGCCCGACTCACGTTCAGGTTTGAAGGAAGAATACATAGCTTCATGGATAAACAACAGCTCAGAAACTTCACAGATGATAAACCAGCCTTAAAGGAAAAACTGACAGGTCTACTCTAAGACAAGAGAGACCAACAAACTTATCTACAAAGATGACATTAAATCCTATGACAATCATCTCCCTCAATGTCAATGAACTAAATTCACCAGTTAAAAGACACAGAGTGGCAAAATGGTCACAAAGATGAATCCAACCTTCTGCTGCCTACAAGAAACACATCTGAGTAGTCAGAACAAACATAGACTCAAAATCAAAGGCTGGAGGAAAATCATCCAAGCAAACAACACCCTCAAAAAAGTTGGGGTGGCCATATTAATATCTGATGACACCAACTTTATACTCAGAAAAGTGATAAGGGACAAAGATGGACACTATGTACTAATCAAGGAATATGTGCAACGGGAATAAATCAGACTATTAAACATATATACACCCAATGAGAGACCAACAAGTTATCTAATACAATTACTGACAAATCTGAACAAAGAAATCAATAATAACACAATAATTGTGGGATACCTCAACACGGCCCTATCAACATTTCTTAAATACACTTCTTTCCTTCATTATCATAAATCACCTTGTTTCAAGTAGGCCAGTAAGCAATTCTTTAAGAATCTAAAGCTAACAACCCCACAGGGACATTTGAGATTCATAAGAAATCACCATGTCTGGTGTCCAAAGGAACTGGAGGTTCCATGTTGAATAACAGCATCAACTCTCAGGCAATGTTTTTGAGGTATGTTTCTAAAGTGTCATCTAATATAGACAAAAATATTTTAAATGTGTTGATCAAATATTACTAGCTGATAAATTTACCCCAGAATTATATGAAGCCTGAGAAGATCTCTCAGATTTCTTTGAAAGAATTGCAATAAAGGGGCTAGTGAAGTGGTGCTAGAGGTAAGGTGTCTGCCTTGCAAGCGCTAGCCAAGGAAGGACTGCGGTTTGATCCCCTGGCATCCCATATGGTCCCCCCAAGCCAGGGGCAATTTCTGAGCGCTTAGCCAGGAGTAACCCCTGAACATCAAACAGGTGTGGCCCAAAAGACCAAAAATATATATAAAAAAGAAGAATTACACTAAAGTCTGGGAGAACTTGATATAATATATATGTATATATGTATACATGTATATACATATATATATATATATACACCTTGGTTATAAATGATGTACTGACCACAAATATTATAGAAATTTTACAACAATATACCAGTAGTGGATACCAACAGAAGGACTAGATAACCACCAGAGTGACTCCACTCTCATACATAACTCACCAGTAGTTTACTAGAAATGTTCCCTGAAAGATCAGGAATCCAAGAATCCTACAGAAACTCCTGCATTGCAGGGAAAAATAAAGTTCAAATATCTAGATTTTTGAAAGCTTATCTATTCTCACAGAAAATAATTTAGAAGATAAATATAAAACAAAAATTTATTTAGGATATATAAGAAAGGGGAGAACATAAGGAAGACATTTTAGTGTGAATTAAGGCTTTTTGGAGAAACAGTATAGAAAGTTATAAAGAATTTAATATCTTTAGTTCTGATACAGTGCATAGAGAATATCCCATCAAGTTAAGGAAATAAAAGGCTGTGGGTCATTCTGATATATGATAGAGCATTTGCATCATGCTTCTTCAAAACTGGTACCAGAGATAATTTACCAAACAGTACCACCTTTGGTTCTATTGCTAGGACAATGTCAAGAAAGAAATGATACATCTATTTATTATGGATATTTTTGTAATAGGTATCTGGTGAGGTTCAACTGATTCAAACCTGATAAAAATCACCCTTGGGCTGGAGAGATAGCACAGTGTACGGTGTTTGCATTGCATGCTACTAACCCAGGATAGATGGTATGGTGGTTCAATTCCAGGCATCCCATATGGGCTTCTGAGCCTACTAGGAGTGATTTCTGAGCATAGGGCCAGAAATAACCCGTGAGTGTTGCCAGGTGTGACTCCCCCCCAAAATTTCACTCAAATATGCATTGCCAAGTGCCATTGCATCTACCTGCATTTTTCAATACTAGTTGCCAGATATACCTTCTAAAGCAATGTTTTCTCTGCATTAAGGGAAATGTTTCAATGTTATTTATTTTTTATTCTGTTCTTTTAGCACATTTATTTTTTCCTAGTAACATAGTACAGTTGTTCTTCTGAATATTTATATTCTTCAGCATAAATATTATATATAGGATGGAAATACAGTACAGGTATTAAGACACATACCTTGTACATGAACCAGCCACATACCTTGAATGAACCAAAGTTCAATCATGATATGACATCATCCCTTGGAATCAATGGATACAATTGTGGAAGTGTAGCAACACAAGTAAGGTGTTCCAAGTAATCATTATCAGTGCAGTTTCTGACAACACCACATCTTTGGTCTTAGCATAAAATTGTTGGAATGGTTGGCCAATATTTACCAGACCCTGGATTTATCTGAGCAAGATGTGGGAGACCCTCAATTAAAAAAAAAAATATATATATATATATATGTTTCTGCAGCCATTTTACCCCAGCTCCTTCACAGTGTCAGGTGTATATGGTTTCTTCTCTGAATCAAATACAGCATGACTTCATATTCAGTATACTTCAAGTGCTGAGAAACCCTGGATCTCTTAAGCCAAGGGAATTCCCTTTCTAATTTCCCAAATACTTACTGTGCCTATGCTAAAAAACAAAGGAAGAAAAAAAAAAGGAAAAAGCACAAAACCTTGCCACACCAGCCCTCCTTCCTCTTTTTTTTTTCATTCTGGTCATTATTATTTGTTGGTTGTATTTTTGTTGCTGCTGTGCTTTTTTATAGTTGCTGGTTTTGATTTTTTGTTTGTGTTTTTGTTTTTTTCTTTTGTTGTGTTTTATTATGTTTTTCTTCTTTTTTACATTTCTTTTTTTTTTTTGAACTGATACTTATAACCTCTAGATGAACTCCTCTCAGTTTTATTTTTCTTTACCTTTTTTTACAAACAGAACAACATAACTTGAATCATCTTGTCCTGCCTTATAAATTGAGGGGGGAAAAATGGATGGTACCAGGACCAAACAGTTGTATGAACATTGAGTGGAAACGAAAAAAAAAGGATCAGACTTAAACACCAAACCCAAATTTAGTGACAAGAGAATCAATACCCAATCTACAAGTTATACACAGTGGGGAACAGTTATACTAGCACTCTGGGGGACAAAGAAGGGAGATATAGGATGCACGCTGGGAACAGAGATGGAGGGAGGCCAACACTGGTGGTGGGAGTGATCCGAATTCATTGTCACTATGTCCCTTAAATATTACTTTGATAGACTAGTAATTCACTTTGTTTACAATAAAAATTATAAATAAATAAAGTAAAGACAGTGGGCTTAAATTTGTTCATTGGTACAGACCTTTATAAACTTATTTTAAGAAATGACCTTTTAATAACAATCCAATTGTTAATTAACTATAATTCTGTTATATAATTCACTGAAAATATCAACTAAGAGACCTTAGGTAGACACTATAGTATACCTATAATAATCACATATTTGTTTATACTCTATTTGGTTGTCTCATTACCCAATTGTTTTTTTCATATATGGTAATAATATATTGTAATATTTTAGTAACTTTTTTCTAAAGTTGGTTATTGGTTTGTTTAAGTTCAAAAAAGGTGAACTTGTCAACTATTCAATATGAGACATTTTGTTTCTAAATATGCTCAGACTATTAGAATCATAATAATATTATTTTACAAGTAGTAAGGACTTGTATACACTCTAAAGGTAAAGTCCAGTTATCAGTATAGGGCTTCTTGACTCTGAAATACAGCTTGTAGAAAATAAAAAAAAGTCATTTTCTTTTAAATTAGTTTTGGAAAGTTTTGATCTTTGGTTTTACTACAAAAGAGAAAGGAAAATCCCTTCAATAAATGGTGCTGGGAAAATAGACAGCAAAAAAATGAAACTGGATTACTCTATAACCCCATATACAAAAACAAATTCAAAATGGATTTAAGAACTTTGTGTAATACCTGAAACCATAAAGTACATAGAGGATCACAGAGTTTAAATATTCTATGGCATTAGTCTTAGAGATATCTTTAGGAATTCCACCTGAATAGCATGGGAAATGAAATCCTAGAAAAGCTATCGGGACTATATTAAATTGAAAAGCTGGTATACAGCAAAAGAAAATATAGACAAAATTATAAGACAGTCAGTGCATGGGAAAGGATATATGAACATCATATGTTTGGCAAGGGGCAAATACCTAAAGCCATATAAGAAATCATACAATTCAACAACATTGAAAAAAATTTAAAAATCAGAACATCTGAATGAATACTTCTCTAAAGAGATAGAGGTGGCTTACAAGCATATTGAAATAAATTCATAATCACTATTTACCAAGTTTTGTAAATCAAAATAGTAATGAAATGCTATGTTTTATATACCTTAAATAAAAAAGGAAGCACAGAAAAAAGTGTTGGTATAGTGAAAAAAAACATCCTTGTTTTCTTTTGATGAGAATTAAAATTTATGGAGCCATTTTGAAAACATTATTGAGCTTCCTAGAGAAACTGAAAATAGTGTTCCCTGAAATCAAGAAAAAATATTTTCAGAACATCTAAATATAATGAAAATATTAACACCAAAATTATATGAAAACTATCAAGGCTCTCCTGGTGGATACTAGAATAAAAATATGCATTTCACAATATACTATAGTATTCATCTATTACAAAAATATAATTTGTCAGTTAAAAAATTGAAAATAAAACTGGATAAAGCAAAGAAAATAAATTCCCAGAAAATATGAAAGAGAAGGGATGATGTTAGCAATGTATGCAAGGTAATATAAAATGAATTAACACAAAAAATATCCAGTAGCCATTTGATGTAACTAAGATAAGAGGGTAGAAGCAGGTATAAAAGAGATAGGAAACAGATGCAAATTAACTAATGTTAAAACTAAAATACTATAGAAATTTCAAACAACCTATCAATATATTTTGAGTCCACAAAGTACCACAGTATAAATGGTTTAAATAATGGAAGATATTAATGATAAGCATTAGTAATTAAATGGAAACTGCTACAGGCATAGGGCTGCTTCTGTGATCTAATGGGGTATATATTTTGTCTTCTTTTATCATTTTATCTTTAAACCCTGAGGTATAGTAATAAGTATGATAAGTGTTCCATTTTCTTGAGTTTATTAGTACAAATCTAAATTTATATGAGAAACTTTAGTTGAAGATAAAATATTGACTGTTATCCAGTCTTAAAAAAGTGGTTGAGTTCATTATTTTAAGGTGACAAGCTAGTCATTCTAAAATAATTTGTTGAATAGAATACTAAGTTAATTGATCCACTTATAGTCTTTGTTCCTTTATTGAATATTAACTTTTCATATACCCATGGATTTTCCCTAGACTCTAACTTATACTCCATTGATCTGAGAGCATACCCTTATCGCACTGTTCATATAGTTAAATCTTTGTTATATAGTTTGAATTTGGGAAAAGAGAAGTTTAATACAATGCACAAAACTAAAATCAAAATTCAAGAACTACCTTTATATTAGACTTAGATATATAAATTTATGTAATATATTAATTGTAATCTAGTAATTAATCTATAATACAATCTATTAATTGCATTGACATGGCATTGCAAGAATATTGAAGATTGTATAGTCAGAAAGATGGTCATTATCAAAATAAAAAAGATAAATATTATTTCATAAACCCCCACATTCCCTTAGAAAAAGTCAAAGGTCTGTGCTCGCTTTGGCAGCACATATACTAAAATTGGAACGATACAGAGAAGATTAGCATGGCCCCTGCGCAAGGATGACACGCAAATTCGTGAAGCGTTCCATATTTAAAAAAAAAAAAAGAAAAAGTCAAAGGTCTTCATATTATATTAGTAGGAATGAACCATAAAATCCAAATTGTTTATATTTAAATTTTGATAGAGATAAAAGTTGTAGTTAGTATAAATACTAAGCCTTGGTAAAATTTTATTACAGGAGCCTTTCCCAAGCAGTAATACCAAAGAGAAACTAAACAAGATCAAATTAACTTTTAAGTTTTCTAAAATCAAAATTAAATACTTTACATTTGGGTTAAAGAAAGTTCAAGGTGCCTCATTAATTTTCAACATTAATTTTCAATTTGCTTAATATTTTAAATTCTCACTATTTTAGGTTGAAAATAAGTTTTGTAAATAAACTAAACATTTTAAAGTAAAATGTTTCTTGAGTGATTTTGTTCTTAGTTGAAAATAAATATCATTTGCTCATAAAAATTTGTATTTTATAAAACATGGGATAACTTTTTAAAATTAGCTCAACTATAAAACATTCAATATCGGGGTCCATGATATGAAGGTTGACAATTTGTAATGCAGGAATTAATTAAATTGGGCTCTGCTATAATAAAAGGCTTTGAGTTATTAATGCATCACTCTGGCAAACATTTAATTTTTATCTCTCTGGTGAAACCTTTATTAAAATATGATATTAGGACAATTAAATAGAATTTATGCTGAAATGGCTTGAGTTTTTAGATGTAATTCAGCACAATGTAGCTCAGTGATTGTTTTATCTTTAAATAAGGAATAGTTATGAAGTTTTAGAAAATGAGCATATGTGTGAAAAAACAATTTTGTTTAAATTATCATAAACAAGGTTTAGTGAAAATAAGTTGGAAAAAAATTACTCTAAGTGCTCAGAGTTAGGAATCTATCTAACTTTACCTTAAACTACACTAGTATTTTGAGTTCTCAGCATTGATTTTATAGTTCCAGGCATTTTGTATCACATGACTATTTCATTCATTATTTTGTACAGTATAGCTCACTTACAAAGGAATTGAGTATAGTATTGCTCATTTAATGCCTCAGTTTCTCTTTGAGCTAATATTAATTATACATTTATATTTATTCACCATGGGTTATAAATACATGTAATTATTTTTCTAGCAAGCATTTTCATTCAGTCTTCTGTTTACTTCCTTCTGATACTTAGAATAAAAAAAGAGTACAAAAACTAAAAATCCAATAATTACCAGAGAGAATCATGAAGAACACTAATTCCAGATTTTGTCTGCTATAGAAAAAATTCAATTAAGAAAGGCTGGTAATTACTATTCACATATTCCCATTTGCCAGATTAAAACAAAACTATAATACATTACAAATTCTGAAAAATAATTTAATCAGTACATTTAATTTTATTAATACTATGTTATTTATTATGCTGTTCTTTCCTTCTGCTGACATAGTACAGGTCCATAGTGCACACATTAAAAAATACTGTTGCATTGTAAAGGAAGAGTTATTTTAAGTGTGAAGAGATTCCAAATCAATTATATACAGTAACCAAATCAATACCATACACTTAGAAAAGTATTTGAAATCAATATATTAAACTATACAAGATCAAAAAAGTAAAGTGCTTCAGGATTAAGTTAATCATCTCGGGCCCGGAGAGATGGCACAGCAGTGTTTGCCTTGCAAGCAGCCGATCCAGGACCAAAGGTGGTTGGTTCGAATCCTGGTGTCCCAAATGGTCCCCCGTGCCTGCCAGGAGCTATTTCTGAGCAGACAGCCAGGAGTAACTCGTAAGCACCGCCGGGTGTGGCCCAAAACCAAAAAAAAAAAGTTAATAATCTCAAAAACTAAAAAAAGTGTATGTATAGTATAAACTAGTGTAAGTTATGAATGTAATTAAAGCTCTGGAAATATAACTTTAAAATAAAGTTAATATATTATTTTCTAAAATTTGCTTTCAGGTAATATTTAAGATTACAAAAAACTGAATAATTTAATCCTTTGTGTTAATAATTGATGAATGGCTTTAACATCTGGATTATTTGCAACATCCATTAACTCCCTGTTCCTAGGGACAATCTGCATCACAGTCACAAAATTTTCTTTTAAAATGTCTCTACTCAACCAAAATCAAAATCTCTGGATTTATTTATTTTTCTGTAACATATTTTTCTTAAATTGCAAATTTCTTTAAACTGTAGTCATAGGCCATTTTTAAAAACTGTTGTTAATTAGTGACAGCTTCATTCAGAACATACCACACAAACATTTTTTCTATATTTCAAGCTCTATAGAATAAGAAAAATATTCACAGATTTTATATTCTAATAGGTTACTAAAATTATTATAGTTATTATTATAGAAAATTATAATAGTATTTAATTATTTTTATAAAGAAATATCTAATCATATCACCTGATGTTTTAAAGTCTTCAACTATTTTAATAATGAAACATGACATATTTAGACAATAGAATAAAAATAAGATTTCATGAACAAAGATTAAATATGCTTGTGAGTGTCCTAGCTTTGGAAATGTGTACTTTTACTTCATGACTACTATCCAAAAATATTTCTGTGTGGTAGCAATGTATATGAACATTATAAAACTGGTATACTTTAAAAATCTAGGGCAGGGAACCAAGGAGATAGCACATTTCATTCTTGTAACCCCATATTGTTCCCTGAGCCTGTCAGGAGCATTTTCTGATTGCAGAGCCAGGAGCAACCCCTGAGCATCCTTGGGTGTGGCTAAAACACAAATAAACAATATGTTATTTGAAGCTCATATTTTAATGTAAAGTTTATGTTTCCCATGTCAAAAAGCAAATTTTCAGTAAAATGTGGTATGTTTGTTTTAATGCCAAAGGCTTATTTATCCCATTACATGACTTGGCATTATTATCCTAGTTGGGATGTTTGAATTTGTGAGAAGATGAAGTTAGATGTACAGAAAAATGCATGTCTTACAAGGTGGTGGTAGTAGACATTACCATTCAAATATGAAAAGTATCTCAAAAAGTAATTTTGAAAATAGTCTCACTAAGAAACTTAAATCTTACTTAATGACAAAATATAAACTAAAATCATCATAGTTTCCTAAAGATTCTTGTAGGGAAAAAATTTGGAGTTTAATAACTAATACTACAATACAAAAAATATCTGGGTTTGTTTTTAGTTTAGAATGTAAGCAGAAATTTTTTGACTTTTCATTTATGTATATTATTATTAATCTCCCCCACTCCTTTGTTTCCCTATTGTTCTTATTGAAATGACTTATGATCACACACTTCAATTATGATATTTGCTCTTGGTTCACTAGGAAGTAAATCTCTTTGTGATACTAGTACCTATTTTATATACTCAAATATAAGCTGAACTTGGCGTATACTCGGGTCATACAGGTTATGTGCACCGAATCAAATGCACATAGTCTCCATTAGTCTTCTGTGATCTGCTGGAGGGGGCCATGCTCCAAATCAGTCCAAAATTCTTGGCTGAGCTGAAGAAGTAGGTGACTAAACTGAACTGTATGTCACTAAACTATTAAACCATGATATTCTGCGCTTTGTATGAGACCAACAGAAGTGATGATGATATCTGCAAATTCAGTGATGATGACAATGTCTATGCTGATACTGTAATATCTGTTACAGAAACTGAGCAGAACTTCTAGAAACTTAATAAAAGACTCTATACTAGGCTTCATTCTAGGATTGGTGCAAAAACCACGACCACCAGCTAAGAAGACTGATTAGATAACAGTAATGGAGCATAACTTTTAGAACTGTAAAGAAAGACTCCATCCTATGCTTCATCCTATGACCTGTGCAAATACCAAGATCTCTAGCTACAGAGGCCTGAGTTTATCATCCACAACAGAGCAAAAATTTTCCAGACATGACAAAAGGACCTAGGGGAGAGTAAAATAACATGTATGGAGCCTGTAGTTATTCCTATGACAGTATGCTTCAAGAGCAGAAAAAAACCTGTATTTTTAGGCCATGGGAATTTCCTTTCTACTCTCCCAAATATTTACTACGCCTATGCAAAAAAAAAAACACACAAAATAATATTTTTTAGTTTTTTTATTGTTGCTTTTTTTCTTTTCTTTTTTTGTGCTTTCTTTTGTTTTTATTTCAGGACTGTGGTTATTGTATGTTTGTTATCTTTATTGCTGTGGTGCTTTTCAGGTTTTTTTGTTTGATTTATTTTGTATTGTTGTTATGTTTTTTCTCCCTTTTACCTCTCTTTTTCTAAATTGATATTTATTGCTTTTAAATGACTCTTCCCACTTTTTGATTATTTGATTTTTGCTCCATTTTATCTTTTTCTTTCCTTCAAATAGAACCACATAACTTGAACCATCTAGTTCCACCTCACAAATTAAGGGGAAAATAATGGAGGGTTTCAAGACCAAACAGTCATATGAACATTAAGTAGAAATAAAAAATAATCATACTTAAACACCAAATCCAAAGCCAATGACAACAGAATTGATACCCAATCTACAACAAGCTAGACACAAAGGGGACCACTTATACTAGTATCCCAGTAGGTAAAAGAGGGGGATATGGGATGCATACTGAGAACAGAGGTGGAGGGAGGACAACATTTGTGGTGGGAATGCCCCTGACCCAATGTCACTATGTGTCTAAAATATTATTGTGAAAGATTTGTAATCCACTTTGGTCAAAATAAAAATTATTATAAAATTAAAAAAGGGGGGGTTACATACAAAGAAGCATCTTTAAGATGTACAGAAGCTATATTTACACAGTACTTCAGGTGCAAAAGTATAATGGGATTTAGTGAAAAAACTCAATGAAATAAATGTCTCATCAAGATTACTTCACTCATTCAGATTTTTATTAAATTTGAAGGAAAGATACACTGCTTGATTTATAAACAACTCAGATCTTTATTGACTCAAAGCCAACGTTAGTGTCTACTTTATGACCACAAAAGTACAACAACCTTTTAAAACAGGAATACACAATATCCCATGATAATAATCTCTCCCAATGTTAATGTACTAAATGCACCAGTTAAGAAATACAAAATGGGAAAATAGATAACAAACTGAAACAACTGCTTACAATAAACACATTTAAATATTCACAGCAAGTTAGACTCAAAGTGAAAGGCTGAAAATCAATCCTTGAATCAAAATCTCCCTTATAAAGGCTTCAGTGTTCATGCCAATATCAACCAAGTTAAAACTTAACAAGAATTTACTGGCCTTAAATGAAGAAATGGAACAGAGTGGCTGACTAGACATATATAGGGTATTCTATCCAGAAAGCTGACTATGTATTCATCTCCAATGCACACAGAGCATTTTCTAAGATAGGACACATGCTAAGTCATAAAATATACCTACATAAAATCAGGAGGACATAAATCGTATCAATTATCTTCTCAAGCCATAATGCATGAAATTAGAAGTGAAATACGAACAGAAACAGAAAAAATACCTACACACCTGGAAATTAAGCATCTCACTTCTGAACAATCAGTGGGTTATAAAGAAAATCAAGGAGGAAACAAAATATTACTGAAAACAAAAGAATAATGACACAAATTATCAGAACACACGGTTCACAGCAAAATCAGTATTAAGAGGAACATTTATAGCTTTGCAAGCATTAATCAGGAAGGAATAAATGGGTGCGCATAAATAGCAATGGTACAGCTTAAGAAATTTGAAAATGATCATTAAAAGGAGCCAAAGGTAGGCTGGAGGAAGGATATAGCAAAATCTAGAACAGAAAGTAATAAACTGTACACCCAGAAAACATTTTATTTTATTTTATTTTATTTTTGTTTTTCTGGGCCACACCCATTTGATGCTCACGGGATACTCCAGGCTAAGTGCTCAGAAATTGCCCCTGGCTTGTGGGACCATATGGGACGCTAGGGGATCAAACCACAATCCTTCCTTGGCTAGCGCTTGCAAGACACACACCTTACCTCTAGTGCCACCTCTCCGGCCCCAGAAAACTTTTTATTAAAAGATGAATGAAAGATAAAGTTGGCTCTTTGAAAAAATAAATGAGATTTATAAGAAAGGGAGAGAAAAACATGTATTAAATGAAATGGAGATGTTATTACAGATATTACAGAACACAAAGGCAATCAGTAATTCTATTATTAAAATCCGGTGGCACAAAACAAAAGAACTTGTAAGAAATTGACAAATGTCTATATTTTACAACCTCTAAGGCTGAAAAATATGATCTGAAATACCTGAACAGATGTATCATGATTGAGGAAACTGAAATGGTAAGCAAAAGACCTCCCCAAACCAAAAGCCCAGGCCCAGTTGGATTCATTAGTGATTTTGAATTCTTTCAAACCTTTAAAAAGGACCTACTGCCAATCCTATTCAGGATCTTCCTGGAAAATGAAGAAACAAAATTACTCCCAAATAGAAGCTAATATCACCTTGAAACTAAAATCAGACAGAGACAAACAGCAATAGAGAATTTCAGTCCACTATCTTTAATGGACACAGATGCAGAGACCCTCAATCAAGTACTAGCAAATAGAATCCAACAATTCATCAAGAAGTTTATACACCATGACCAAGTAGGATTCATCCCAGAGATGCAGGAATGGTTTGACATACCCAAGTCAATCAATATAATATAGCATATCAATGAAAGACAACTTAAAATCATATTATCTTATCAATTTATGCAGAGAGATAAATTGACAGATTTTTAGCACCCATTCATGATAAAAATTCTTAACAATTTGGAATTGAAGGAATGTTTCTCAATATAGTCAAAGCAATCTACCACAAACCCATTGCAAGTATTATACTCAATGGTTAAAATTAAATCTGGCACAACACAGTTTTGACCTCTCTTGCCACTTTTATTCAATGTAGTACAGGAAATTCTTGTCTCAGTGTCAGAAAAGAAAAATATAACAAGTGCATCCAGATAAAAAGAAGTCAAGATATCAGTGTTTACAAATGTCATGACTTAGATTATTTTAAAGACTACAAATATCTTCTTCAAACAATAAACTTGTGTAGCAAAGTGGTAATCTACAAAATTAATATGCAAAACTTCATGCTTTTTCTTTTTATCTTTATTTAAACACCGTGATTACAAACATGATTATAGTTGTATGATTACAGTCATTAAAGAGCACCCCTCTTCACCGGTGCAACATTCCCACCACCAATTTCCCAGATCTCCCTCCTCCCTACCCCCCTACACCTGTACTCGAGACAGGCTTTCTACTTCCCTCATTCATTCACATTTTATGATAGTTTTCAGTGTAGTCATCTCTGCAACTGCACTCATCACTCTATGTGATGAGCTGCATGTCCTGAGCTGCACCTACCAGCCCTGATCTCTGTTGTCTCTGAGATACTGTTAAAAATGTCCTTCATTTTTCTTAAAGCCCATAGATGAGTGAAACCATTCTGCGTCTTTCTCTCTCCCTCTGACTTACTTCACTCAGCATAATAGATTCCATGTACATCCATGTATTGGAAAATTTCATGACTTCATCTCTCCTGATGGCTGCATAGTATTCCATTGTGTATATGTACCACAGTTTCTTCAGCCACTCATCTGTTGAAGGGCATCTTGGTTGTTTCCAGAGTCTGGCTATTGTAAATAGCGCTGCAATGAATATAGGAGTAAGGAAGGGATTTTTGTATTGTATTTTTGTGTTTCTTGGGTATATTCCTAGGAGTGGGATAGCTGGATCGTATGGAAGCTCAATTTCCAGTTTGTGAAGGAATCTCCATATCGCTTTCCATAAAGGTTGTACTAGAGGGCATTCCCACCAGCAGTGAAAAAGAGTTCCTTTCTCTCCACATCCCCGCCAGCACTGCTTGTTTTCCTTTTTTGTGATGTGTGCCAATCTCAGTGGCGTGATGTGGTACCTCATAGTAGTTTTGATTTGCATCTCCCTGACGATTAGTGATGTTGAACATCTTTTCATGTGTCTTTTGGCCATTTGCCTTTCTTCTTTTTCAAAGTGTCTGTTCATTTCTTCTCCCCATTTTTTGATGGGGTTAGTTGTTTTTTTCTTGTATAGTTCTGTCAGTACCTTGTAAATTTTGGATATTAGCCCTTTATCTGATGTGTATTGGGTGAATAATTTCTCCCACTCAGTGGGTGGCCTTTCTATTCTGGGCACTATTTCCTTTGAGATGCAGAAGCTTTTCAGCTTAATATAGTCCCATCTGTTTATCTCTGCTTCCACTTGCTTGGAAAGTGCTGTCTCCTCCTTAAAGATGCCTTTAGTCTCAATGTCCTGGAGTGTTTCACCTACATGTTGTTCTATATACCTTATAGTTTCAGTTCTGGTATCAAGGTCTTTAATCCATTTGGATTTTACCTTTGTACATGGTGTTAGCTGTGGGTCTGAGTTCAGTTTTTTGCAAGTGGCTAACCAGTTGTGCCAACACCACTTGTTGAATAGGCTTTCCCTGCTCCATTTAGGATTTCTTGCTCCTTTATCAAAATCAAGGTGGTTATATGTCTGAGGAACCTTCTCTGAGTACTCAAGCCTATTCCACTGATCTGAGGGTCTGTTTTTATTCCAATACCATGCTGTTTTTATAACTGTTGCTTTGTAATACAACTTAAAATTGGGGAAAGTAATGCCTCCCATATTCCTTTTCCCAAGGAGTGCTTTAGCTATTCGAGGTTGTTTGTTGTTCCAGATGAATTTCAGAAGTATTTGATCCACTTCTTTGAAAAATGTCATGGGTATCTTTAGAGGAATCGCGTTAAATCTGTACAATGCTTTTGGAAGTATTGCCATTTTAATGATGTTGATCCTGCCAATCTATGAGCATGGTATGTGTTTCCATTTTCGCGTGTCCTCTCTTATTTCTTGGAGCAGTGTTTTGTAGTTTTCTTTGTATAGATCCTTCACATCTTTAGTCAGGTTGACTCCAAGATATTTGAGTTTGTGTGGAACTAATGTGAATGGGATTGTTCTCTTAATGTCCATTTCTTCCCTATCATTATTAGTGTATAAAAAGGCCATTGATTTTTGTGTGTTAATTTTGTATCCTGCCACTTTGCTATACAAATCTATTATTTCTAGAAGCTTTTTGGTAGAGTCTTTAGGGTTTTCTAAGTAGAGTATCATGTCATCTGCAAACAGTGAGAGCTTGACTTCTTCCATTCCTATCTGGATTCCCTTGATATCTTTTTCTTGCCTAATTGCTATAGCAAGTACTTCCAGTGCTATGTTGAATAGGAGTGGTGAGAAAGGACAGCCTTGTCTTGTACCAGAATTTAGAGAAAAGGATTTTAGTTTTTCTCCATTGAGGATAATATTTGCCACTGGCTTCTGGTAGATGGCTTTGACTATATTGAGAAAGGTTCCTTTAATTCCTATCTTGCTGAGAGTTTTCATCAAGAATGGGTGTTGAACCTTATCAAATGCTTTTTCTGCATCTATTGATATGACCATGTGATTTTTATTTTTGTTGTTGTTTATGTTGTGTATTATATTGATAGATTTACGGATGTTAAACCATCCTTGCATTCCTGGGATGAAACCTACTTGATCAAAGTGAATGATCTTCTTGATGAGGCTCTGGATCCTGTTCGCCAGGATTTTGTTGAGGATCTTTGCATCTGTGTTCATCAGGGATATTGGTCTGTAATTTTCTTTTTTGGCAGCATCTCTATCAGGTTTTGGTATTAAGGTGATGTTGGCTTCATAAAAGCTATTTGGAAGTATTCCTGTTTTTTCGATTTCATAACAGAGCCTGGCCAGAATTGGTAGTAGTTCCTCTTGAAAGGTCTGAAAGAATTCATTCGTGAATCCATCAGGGCCTGGGCTTTTGTTTTTGGGTAAATTTTTGATTACAGTTTTAATTTCCTCAATAGTGATGGGGGTGTTTAGATATGCTACCTCTTCTTTATTCAACCGTGGAAGGTTATATGAGTTCAGAAATTTATCCATTTCTTCCAGGTTCTCATATTTAGTGGCATAGAGTTTCTCAAAGTATTCTCTGAATACCCTTTGAATCTCTGCAGTATCTGTAGTGATCTCCCCCTTTTCATTTCTAATACGCGTTATCAAGTTTCTCTCTTTCTTTTGTTTTGTGAGTTTTGCCAATGGTCTATCAATCTTGTTTATTTTTTCAAAGAACCAACTTCTGCTTTCGTTGATCTTTCGGATTGTTTTTTGGGTTTCCACTTCGTTGATTTCTGCTCTCAGCTTTGTTATTTCCTTCTGTCTCCCTATTTTTGGGTCCTTTTGTTGAGCACTTTCTAGTTCTATTAGCTGTGTCATTAAGCTACTCAGGTAAGCTCCTTCTTCCTTCCTGATGTGTGCTTGCAAAGCTATAAATTTTCCTCTCAGTACTGCTTTTGCTGTGTCCCATAAGTTCTGATAGTTTGTGTCTTTATTGTCATTTATTTCCAGGAACCTTTTGATTTTCTCCTTGATTTCATCTCGGACCCACTGGTTATTGAGTATGAGGCTGTTTAACTTCCAGGTGTTAAATTTTTTCTTCTGTGTCCCTTTGCAGTTCACATCTAACTTCAGAGCCTTGTGGTCAGCAAAGGCAGCCTGCAAAATGTCTATCTATTTTATTTTATGGAGGTATGTTTTATGTGCCAGCACGTGATCTATCCTGGAGAATGATCCATGTACATTGGAAAAGAATGTGTATCCAGGTTTCTGAGGATAGAGTGCCCTATATATATCTACTAGGCCTCTTTCATCCATTTCTCTTTGCAGGTCTAGTATATTTTTGTTGGGTTTCCATTTGGTTGACCTATCAAGTGTTGACAAGCCTGTGTTGAGGTCTCCCACAATTATTGTGTTATTATTGATATCCTTCTTCAGATTTGTCAACAATTGTATTAAATACTTTGCTGGACCCTCATTCGGTGCGTATGTTTAGGAGAGTGATTTCTTCTTGCTGTACAAATCCCTTGATTAGTACATAATATCCATCTTTGTCCCTTACAACTTTTCTGAGTATAAAGTTTGTGTCATCTGATATTAGTATGGCCACCCCCGCTTTTTTAAGGGTGTTGTTTGCTTGAATGATTTTCCTCCAGCCTTTGATTTTGAGTCTATGTTTATTCTGACTATTCAGGTGTGTTTCTTGTAGACAGCAGAAGGTTGGCTTCAGTTTTTTGATCCATTTCGCCACTCTGTGCCTCTTAACTGGTGCATTTAGTCCATTGACATTGAGAGAAATAATTGGCATGGGATTTATTGCCATATTTGTGTAGAAGTTTGGTGTGTTTTTTGTTCTGTCTTGTTTTTAGAGTAGATCTTTCAGTTTTTCTTTTAAGGCTGGTTTTGAGTCTGCAAAGATTTTGAGCTGTTGTTTATCTGTGAAGCCGTGTATACATCCGTCAAACCTGAAACTTAGTTTTGCTGGGTGCAATATTCTTGGCGAAGCATTTATTTCATTGAGTTTTGCCACTACGTCCCACCACTACCTTCTGGCCTTGAGTGTTTCTGGTGACAGGTCTGCTGTAAATTTCAAGGATGCTCCCTGGAATGTAATTTCCCTTTTCGATCTTGCTGCTTGCAGTATTCTATCCCTATCAGTGGGTTTCATCATGGTGACTATGATGTGTCTTGGGGTGTTTCTACTGGGGTCTTTTTTAGCTGGTACTCTTCGGGCATGCAGGATTTGGTCACATGTTTTCTTTAACACTGGTAGTTTCTCTGTGATGATGTTCTTAACCATTGATTCTTCCTGAAGATTTTCTTCTTGGGTCTCTGGAACTCCAATGATTCTAAAGTTGTTTCTGTTGAGCTTATTAAAGACTTCTATTTTCATCTTCTCATATTCTTTGAGTAAATTTTCCATTGTCTGATCATTTGATTTGAGGCTTTTTTCCAATCTCTTCTGCTGTGTAAAGTTGTTATGCATCTCGTCTTCTAAAGCACTAATTCTATCCTCAGCTGCTATTAACCTGTTGGAAAGCTCATCCATTATGTTCTTCAATTTGTCTACTGAGTTTTTCAGACCTGTTATCTGATCTGATATTTCAGTTTGGAGTTTTCTGATTTCTATCTTCATATTCTCTTGATTTTTATTAGTGTTCTGATTTATACTTTCTTTGATATCTGTTAGCAACCTCCATATTTCATCTCTAAACTCCATTTCTGAAAGACTGCTTAGGTAGTTGGTCGTTGTTGGGTCATCAGAGTTTCCATCTTCATTCTCTATGGTTGAAGTTGGTCTGCGTAGTCTTCCCATTGTCACGCTTAAGCTGTGGGTTTTTCTACGTGTTGTGGTGGTACTCATTGGCTAGGTGGAGTGCGCGGCTGCGAAGCTGCGCTTCGCGGCCGCGCTCTGGCCCCCAAACACTCACCTCAGCCGAGGCAAGCCGTCAGGGGATGCCAGGAGAAGTCCCCAAATGTCCACAATCCACAACTCCAACAGAAAACACACGCCTCAGGAGACACGCCTCAGCCGAGGCAAGCCGTCAGGGGATGCCAGGAGAAGTCCCCAAATGTCCACAATCCACAACTCCAACAGAAAACACACGCCTCAGGAGACACGCCTTGAAGAGATTAATGCTCAGCCGAGGCAAGCCGTCAGGGGATGCCAGGAGAAGTCCCCAAATGTCCACAATCCACAACTCCAACAGAAAACACACGCCTCAGGAGACACGCCTCAGCCGAGGCAAGCCGTCAGGGGATGCCAGGAGAAGTCCCCAAATGTCAACTTCATGCTTTTTATACAAAATTATGAAAGAGAAAATATATTAAAAATACAATACCATTAACAATTGTGCCTCAGAAAATCAAGTACTTGGAGTCAACCAAATGAAAGAGGTTAAATACCCATACAAAGAAAACTACAAAACGCTGCTCGAGATATAAAAGAGGACACAAGAATAGAAACATAACCTGCTCATTGATTGGGAGGATAAACATCATCATTTGGTAAGCATCATTTACCAAAGCATGGTACAGTTTTAATGTAAACGCTATTAGAATAACCATGACCTTTATAAGAGAATTGGATAAAACACTCCTAAAATTCAGATGGAACAATAAACATCAACAAATGGGTAAAAATTTCTTGGAAAAAAAGAAGATGGGAGGAATCATCAGTCCCAACATTAAATTGTACTATGAAAGCAATAGTCATTAAAATGTACTGGAAAAAGAACAGATCCACAGATCATGAAACAGACTTCAATATTCTGATAAAGACTCACAGGTATATAATATTTGACAAAAGGAGCAAGAAATAAAATGTGGGGCAAGTAAGCCGATTTAATTAGTGGTGTGGAGAAAACTTGTCAACTACATGTAAAAAAAATAACAGATCTCTAATGCCATGCACAAATGTCAAATCAAAATGTATGTATTAAAGACCTTAATATCAGATCTAATACCATAAGGTACACAGGAAAATGTAGGCAGCAGAACCCTCCTTGACAATGGAGCCAAAGGCATCTTCAAGGAAGAACCATCAGAGACCAAGAAAATGAAAGGAAAGAAAAACAAATGGGAGAAGCTTCTGCACTTCAAAGGAAACCATGACTAAGATACAAAGACTACCCTCAGAATTGGAGAAGCTATTCATCCAATATCCACCTCACAAAGGTTCATTATCTAAGATATAAAAGTCACTGTAGCACTCAGCAAAAAAAAAAAAAAAAAATTCTAACCCCATCCCAAAAGGGGAAATAGAAATAACAGACATTTCCTTGAAAATAATACAGAAGACCAAAAGTCACATGAAAAAAAAAAAACTCTACATCACTAATCATCAAGGAAAATCAAATGAAAATTATAATGAAGTACTATTTCACTCCCCAGATAATGGCACATATTACAAAGAGCAAGAATAACACTGATGGCATGAATAAAAAGAGAAAAGTACCCTTTAACTGCTGATAGCAATGAATGGCAGCTTGTTCAGTCTTTTTGGAAAACAATATGAATATTCCTCAAAAAATGAGAAATTGAGCTCCCATATGAGCTGGCAATTCTACTTCAAGGATACACCCTGGGAACACCAAAACACAATATAAAAATGCCATCTGCATGCATATGTTCATCACAGCACTATTTATAACAGCCAACATCTGGAAACAACTCAAGTGCACTAGAACAAATGAGTGACTAAAGAACATCTTCACAATGGAATAGTACAACTTCACAATGGAATACTATGAAGGTGTTAGGCAAAATGAAGTCATGAAATTTTCTTATACATGATGGATATGGAAAATATTATGCTGAATAAAATGAGTAAGAGGGAGAAGGATAGGTTTAGAATAATATTAGTCATTTATTTTGGATATAAAAACATAAAAGATTGTAATCTCGAGACAATAGAGGGGAAGGTGAGGAGGACTTGTAGATGATAATAAGCTTGCTACAATCAGTGGCAGTGCAAATAGGACCAGTAAAGTTAGGGTAGAGATGGAACCAGTAATACAATGATAGTTGGAACTGATCAGTCAGGACAATAACTGGGTGTTGTATAAAGTGATATGCATAGTATACTTTCATTAACAATAGTGCAAAAACAGTGTCTAAAAGGAAGAGCAGGCTGAAGGGAGGGCAAGAAGGAAACCAGGGATATTGGTGGGGACACATTAATAGAGGAAAGGTGGTGTACATTGTAAGACTGAAACTCAAAGATGAAGAACATTGTAACACAGTTTTTAAATAAAATATATGTTATATTCTAAAAATATATTAACTATTGAACATATTTTGATCATGTATTTATTAGATTCTCCTTATATATAAATACCCTGATTAGCAATGTAAGGGTATTCAAACCCCTATTTTTCTTTTCTAGTTCCACTTAGTTGAGAATATATGTTACATGCTAAGACACTATTTGAATCCCTGCAAAGATTCCAAACATTCAGAAACTTGAAGAAGTGCAAATATTTATCATTTAAAATTTTGTTCTGTGTGGTTTATTTTTTTCCAGTTTGGTGGTTACAGGAATTGAATACAAGTACCATATATTAAAGACATACTTTGTTTGGATTGAGTTACATCTCTGGCCATACTATCTAAACATTTTTGCCTTTTATGCTGCAATTTTATTATTTTATTTTATTTACTTGAATCGATTATGATTTACGAAGTCCATCGTAGTTGGGGTTCAGACATACAATGAATCATGGTAAATCCTGATACCATAATCAACCTCCTTCCACCATGTTACCAGAGTGTATTCCAGCTACCAATCTTTGCCACCCCCCCCATGCCCCATACACACATTTGCCTGTATAATAGACCCATTTAAAATTTAAATTTTTTGGAGTTTGATTCCATTGTTGCTGACTTTGACTTGGACATTTATTTTTGTTCTTTTTTTTTTCAATGTCAACCAGTGCAATATGAGACACTATTTGAACTGTTAAAGAAGCAAATTACATATGTGAGTAAATGGTTGATAAATTAAAAATTTTATCAAGACAAATGAAATAAAAAAGGAATAATGCTAAGAAGTTTTAGTTTGTAACTAATTTTAAAAACACATGAAATAAACATAAGATAAAAGAAAATTTTGATTTCATTAAAATTGAGCATGTTCTTGAATGATGGAGAGTCTACTGTAATTTTTATGCTAGTAAATGCAAAACTGAAATATTTCTAAAGAAAAATATATATATTAGAACTATGTAATTTGCAGTAATTAACAATCTATTTCTGATTGCATTAGTTAATACATACTGGGCCTATTTTCTAATGTTGATTGCATTTTTGAATATAAAGTAAGTCAGAATCTATCTCAGTAAAGTCCCATGGTAGAAAAGCACCAAGTTGGGCTAATGTCTTAGTAATACAAAATAACTTCTCAAATATTACAACTATATTTTCTTTTATATATTCTTAATAACATAAGCGTGACTCAATCTTTTTATACTATCTCCAATTGGATGGAATGGTATGATAAAATAAATATTTTAAATTAATTAACTGGAAATTTTTAGGATTATCAAATAAGGATAGAACTGCTGTGAACCTCAGAGGCAAATCTCTCAGAATTTTTATCTTTTCTTTTTCTCTCTATGAAAAATAATTTATCACTGTTTGCCTCCTTTCACTGCCAGAATAATAAATTTTATACACATGTAGGTGATTTTTCTTTTTTGCATTTTAGGGAGTCTTTTGACATAATATTTGTCTCTAAATTAAGAGAGAATGTGGAAATATGATCGGGTAACATAAATTATTTCTGTGACTGTTAACTTATAGTAGGTGTTAATGTAAGTTGTGTTTGGCTCTTTCTCTACCTTCAAATGTCTCATTTTCTCACTTTCCCATTATCCAGAAATGGCCTGAAAACAAAGCATTTAAAAATAGTATTGCTCTATTATAAAATTTTGTGATTCTTGGTCTGCATGGTTTATAGTAATTATTCACATAATTATAGATCACAAGTCAATACTTCTTTTATTTACATATACAGACTATTTTTAAGGGCACTCTGTCTTTCAATGGTGCAAGTGTTTAGTTCTTAGTGCTTGTATATGTCTGTATTCTTTGCACTGAGAATTTGTGAGATCCTAAAAACATGGGTTTACCAACATATCACAAACATTATGTAGAAAAACATTTGTCTGATCTTCAGAAATCATTATTGAAATGCTTCAAAGGGAATACTACTGCTTTTTGTTTTAGAAGAGAATCAGTAAGTTTTTGAAAGCTCTCTCCTTAAATCACATTTTTTTCTCATGATAGAAACTATTTGAAACTTTACAAAAATACTTGAGGATACTTGACAGTTGAAGAATAGGAAAGTTAGAGAACTGTGGAGAACTTTTTCTTTCTGCTGCATATAAGAAACAAAGTATAGGGGCCGGGCGGTGGCGCTAAAGGTAAGGTGCCTGCCTTGCCTGCGCTAGCCTTGGACGGACCGCGGTTCGATCCCCTGGTGTCCCATATGGTCCCCCAAGCCAGGAGCAACTTCTGAGCACATAGCCAGGAGTAACCCCTGAGCGTTACCGGGTGTGGCCCAAAAACCAAAAAAAAAAAAAAAAAAGAAACAAAATATATGTGGAGTTAAGAATTGCACTGATATAGGTTCATATTTGGTTATGAATAAGCAGAAAAGTTGCTAATGGAGTTCAATATTAATAGATCATCACTAAGCTAAATCTACTCACATAATTCTTAAATTATGTGTGTAGTGAAGCCACCAGGTCCTAAATTAATATTAGAAATACTGAAAATTTGTAGGAAATAATACAAGGGTAAACTTTTTTAAGACATAAATTTCTTATAAGAACATTTCAATATCTGCAATGACTAGTAAATGTTAGTTCTAATACAACATATCATGTTAATTTGAGAAGTATAACATCTTTAATCTAATTTAATACAACTATTTCTTCTGGTCTAAATTACTATTGTACTCACCATTTATATTCACAAAGAAAATAAAAATGGATTTAGTTACATATTAGAATTTTGTATAATTTTAGCAGAAATTGAGAGGACATAATTAACATTTTATCATTTTAAAGAAATATTTGAACTTTATTTTCTTCTAAGCTTATTATCTCCACTATACTGAGAATTATATCTTCATTACTTTTAAAGTATTTATATTCACACTAAAATTTTTGCTCTTATTTCTCTTATATAAGCTAAGTATGAATAATTTGCCCCTATTATCTTCTACTATCAATTAAAATATTACAGTATTAAATTTACTTACATATTTTCTTTAAATTTGTTGTTTGGGCTATATTCATTTGTAGTCTGAAGCTACCCACAGCTCTGTGCTCTTGAAACTATGCATGATTTGTAATCAAATCTAGAACTTCCATGGAAAAAACATGTTCTCTAGTCTTTTGAATGAGCTCATTGGTTCCACCTTAACTTTTTAAAAATAAATCAGTATCATGTAAGGCAAAAGGTTTCATTCTCAGTATTTAGTATTTACTGCTGAGAAGTATAGAAATAGGGTCTTATAAAAAGGAAAGCATACACTATGTCAGTGAACCCCAACTTCAACTGAAAAAATATAATTTCAGTTTCACAATTTCTGAAATACTCTTGCAAATGAAATTGCTCAGGATGGAAAAGAAAAGATGGCTGTGGAGTTTATTTCATCATGCTAATGCTGAATTTTAATTTGATAACATCTGTGTTATTCAGGGGGAAAAGGTCAGTTTATACAAGTCTAAAGATGAATATGAAAAGAAAAAAGAAAACAAAACAGCTCCAAAATTATCATGTGTATCAAGTTAATGTGCTTCCTATTGAAGAAGAAGCTAAGTAAAATTGCTCAATGGCTCTATAAAAGGGAAATAACAATCTGCTCAGCTTCTTGACTGTGCTTTGAAAAGGAAATTATCATTAAAATAAAAGTGAAATTCCTCTTTCCTTACACAATGAAATAAAATAATCAATATATTTAAATTGTTATAAAAGATAGAAAAGCCCCGATCTTGATCTACAAAAACAAAATAATACTTTGTTATATGGCCTCCTAACTATTATACTGTAAGGAAAGAAAATCCAATTTTATTTCCTAGGCCTGCTTAGGAAAATAAATGCACTTTATACTTAACTAAAATACAAAATCAATTACACATCACAATGTCCAAAGCAATTATTAAAAAGTATTAAAAATTGAGTGTATTATTATTATATATAGTATCTTCACTGATTTATAGTTTAGCATAAATAACTTGGCATAGGTAAATATTATTTAAATGCTATTGTTTGCGGCCTCCTATATATTACATCAGATGAAAATTAATTGTCCTCATCCATGCTACTTGCCCGAGTTCTTGGCCATAAATACTCTTTATTCTTAATATATTTAATCTATTAAATTATGAGGAATCTGCCTAGTTACTTAACAAACAATGCACATCATCACATCTGTTTTATTTACTAATATTTGGAACTTAAACCAGAAGATGTGATACCTTGGGATATAAGTAAAAATGGTTTGGATTCTGACATCAGCAGATGCCACAAGTGTCAGATCATATCATTTCTTCAAAAAAGAAGTCAAAGAAACATGTCCTGAACTAGGTCAAAGACATGAAAACCCTTCAATCTCTGGTATCCCTAAAGATACCTTGAGTTTGCAGGTGATATAAGGAGAACAGTGAAAAGTGGTATTCAGGAAAGAATAATATATATTTTGTCCTTGCTCTTAACTATTATAGCTTTTTTTGGGATGTGTTTATATGCATATAAGTCACAGGTTTCCTTTATTTGGAAAATAAAATTCGTCTAGTATACTGTATTTAAAAAATTTAAATGCAATTGAAAGAAACAATTTATAATTTTTAAAGAGAGAACTAAATACAAGAGAACCCTATGAAAGGAACAGTAAGTTTACCATATAAATTAAAATTTTCAGAATTAAATTAAAATATGTTTCATAAATTAGACGCATTGAAAACATAGTCTCCAGTACTGCATCTACACAATGCAATACTGTGCTGCTGATAGAAAAAAAAAGAAGTCATGAAATTTGCCTATATATGGATGGACATGGAGACTATTATGCTCAGTGAAATGAATGAGAGATGGAGAAAGAGAGAAAGAGAGATGAGTCAGAGAGAGAGAGAGAGAGAAAGAGAGAGAGAGAATATTCTCATTCATCTGTCAAATTTAAGAAAAATAAAATACCATTACAACCCAGAGAAAATAGAGAATAGAGAGGTGGCCTGGCAGACCAGCCCATGAAATGAAGCTTAATAGTGAGAATGGAGAGCTAAGTTAGGGAAATAACTATACACTAAAGACTACCATGACTTTCAAGTGTGAGAGAGAAATAGAATGCCTGTACAGAAGATAGGCAGGGGGTAAAGGAAGAGGAAATAGGAAACATCGGTGGCAGAATAAAGTTGCACTGGTGAAGTGTGGTATACTTTTAATGACTAAAACCCAACTAGGAACATTTTTTGTAACCACAGTGTTTAAATAAAGAGATTATTTAAATAAAGAAACAGAAACATAGTATCAATAACCTAGTGGCTAAATTGGAACAATCTGAGCAGAAAGATGAGGATAATATTTGAGTATAGCATTTAATTAAGATATTTATAATTTTGTAACCGTGCTTACAGTTTAGATACCTGTTCTTTGTTATGCTGAAGGGAATACAAAGACATCAGCGGAAATGAGTTTATATAAGCTGTGCAAACCAGTTTTAGATGACTTTACCATTAAATACAGGATTCACAACTCAAATGGATGTTTTGATTTGGTTTGATTTGGGTTTGGGGCCATGTCGTGCTGTGCTTGGGGCTTACTCTTGATTTTGTACTCAGAAATCACTACTGTAGGGGTTCAGTGCTCAAAAAATCATATGTGGGAAATGAACCACGAATCTACAAGGCAGGTATTATACATGCTCCATGAAGAGTGTTTAATATTATATAGACATTTTTATGTATTTATAGGGGTTTTGCTTAAGTTTCAGTCTCCAATAAACTCATTAATATTTATTAAAAAATAATGAGTGCAGATTAATGTACTATCCATATTATGTGTGTCCTATGTTCAACTGAAATAGAGCATTATATTTAAGGGAGGTTAGCTACTTTATAACAAACGATATGATTCTGTATCTTGTGTACAAACTGCCAAATGAAATCATATCAGGACTTGCAGTTGCTTATCAGAAAATGGTGGTCACTGCATGTGGGGCTATTGTTGTTCAAGTTGACCTTGCAGGTTGCTATTCATGCTTATCTTATACAAACATTCTCCAGGATGCAATTCAAACTGACCTTGCAGGGACATTGAGAAACTTAAACCACAGAAAGAGAAAATAGCAAGGGTGATAATATCTTTCTTTTTTAATTACTGGTGATATATACCTACACTGATATAAATAAACCATTGATTAAATGAATAGATGAAGTAGAAGAACCCATCTTTATTTTTATATACATATATAAGAAATTCTAAAAGAAAAAACATTACCATTTGGAATAAATTAGGCTAAGAATCAACAGAGATAAAGACATAGAAGGATATTGAAATTAATTGGTAGCGTAAATGTTCCTTCCAGAAATTCAACACACAAGGAATTGATGAAAACCCCTCCTTCCCCCAAATGAGGCATGGCGTGCCCTCCAAAGACACAGTGCCATGAAGTACCAAAGGGCAATGAGAAAGAGATCTTTAAGGTGCACGATTTTGCTTTTGAGAAGTGAATTTCCACTAACCACCTTGCACCCTAATCCTATATTCTAATACCTACAGCCAAAAGTACAGGCAGAAACTAAAGGATATAAACAGAAGAGACATCAGACTAAGTCATGATGACAAATTGGACACCACAGAGCACAAGTTCTGAAAGTGAACTTGACCAGCTCAGCATAATTTAGTTAGAGTAATTGGGGCCTGATTGATATTTGATTAGACATAACAGACAAATAGATCTGGCCCTGCCTGTCTTCATCTGAGCATTAGTAAACAAGCCGAACTTCTACAATAAGAAATTATCCAAGAGGATAGCTAGTTAAGAGGTGCTCCTACCTAGTCTTTGTCCAGTGGCTGATGACTCAGATTTCTCTGAAGAATGGCCCTTTCTGTCATGATCTGTAGGACCACAGCAAGGTGACTTGGAGGCTGCCAGGCACTAGCTTCTGTGAAGCATGTTTGTTATTGTCCCTGCTGGACTTTGGGGACAGGTGTTTCTGGGCACTAGTGATCTGACATCCCTGGTCATTTGCAGGTCTTTAAAACACAAAATTGCACTGAATATCAGTGAGTTCCTCCTTCTGGGTTATCCTCTGTGTTTGTTCAAACTTTGCACACTGAAACCCCTAAGCATTCACACACAATAACTACTAGATTTTATGACATAGGTTGGAGTTTGGAGGACAGGAGCTCTTGGTCATTCACAGCCTTCACCCAGGGTCAACCTTAGGTATGATTAAATTTGGCAAAGAGCAGCTAATGTACATATGGGACTAAATTTCCTGATAGCCATCTAGGCTTCTCAAACTCAGTTGCACATTTGCACATAGACACTGGTGACTTTGATTTCTATTTCACATAATCAGTATGTTTATATTTTACTTATGTGCCAGGGGACTCATGATTTTAAACACCACTGCACTGTCCAGTTCAGCCAAAATTCAATGTGTCAGTATGCCCCAAAAATGTACAGTTTTTTAACTTTTAGTTGGAATCTAAGGCTACTCAAACTAAACACTTATGTTATTGCACCATAGGATGATACCTAGGACCACGTCACCTTGGCTCTACAGTTGCTGCCCTATATTTGCAATAGAGAATTATAAGTCTCAATAAATTTACTGGTATACCTGGATAGTCTCATATAAGAAAAAATTGTACCACTATATCACAACTTGATATAAGATTAAATAAATGGAACAAAAACTTAGATGTTAGACCAGATTTCATAAAACAAATAAAGAATATGTAAGCAAAATATTTTGATTGAACTAAAATAAATTTATCTAGTAAAAAAGTAAAAGAGGCAAACATAAATAAAGGAACTGGCTTGCAACATCTCTGAACTCCAATCAATCATAATTACTCTATATGGTCTCCAGGAGTCATTGTTGAATACAGAGCCAGGAGCAAACCTTTAGTATATCCAGATGTGGCCCAAAAATAAAAACAAATTAGGAGCAGGCATATCCACATTATTTCAAATAGATTTACTATATTAACTGTAAATTAAATATTAAAAATTTTACAATGAAGAATTCTTAAGGTAGATGCCAGAGTGATAACATAGTGGGTAGGGCATTTGCCTTGCAAGCTATTGATCTGGGTTCAATCTCCATATTTCATATTATCCCCTGAGCCTGCCAGAAGTGATTTCTGAGTGCAGAGAGAGAAGTAACCCACGAGCACTATTGGATATGGCCCAAAAACAAAAACAAAAAACAAAAATAAAAGACTTTCACGATCAATTAAGTGATATGACCCCTATTAAGATGTACCAGTACCATGAATTCTAAGCCATAAAAAGTTAGCAAGAGCTTTCTGTTAATAAAATTAAAACAAGAAAATAGTAAAACACTTCAAAATGTCAATTTTCCTTGTCAGTGAAAGACAGGGAAATCATATACTGCATGAACCTAAGAAAAATGAAGAATCATATACAAATGTGAAATACTAAATGGGATAGTGAAACTGAATAAATATGATAGAGAAAAAATATGAAAGTTGAATAACTCCTAAGGTTATATAGTAGAATTTCAAGCAGCAACTTTTTATTCTGTTAATTGTCAAATTGTTTATGATGTGGATATTATCTTCCTCACTTTTTTATAGATCCAAAATACCCCCACCCAAATGTTAAATTGGACAAAGAAGCTTACCAAAGATGGGCAGACAAATAAGGAGGGTTTGGTGCTTTACTAGATTTGTCTTGTTTGAATGAGACCTTAGAGAACTTTTGGGATTCAATTCCCTTAACATAAAAAAATGGAACATGGTTTTCAATACTACAAAAATGCAGGATAAATCATAAACATAATATCAAGTATTAATTATGTATATTCAGTGGAAAAACATTTCTAGAGCAAAAATATATTATCCCTAAGACTCAATGAGAGCACCAAAATATAAAACTATTTCTGATATTTCTTGTCTAATATGGCCAGTAATTATGAATTTATCTTCAAAGATTTTTATTGTTTAATTTGTTCTTCATTTAGGTAAATTACTTTTGATAATAAAATATTTTATATATTAGTTTTATTGCCTTCTAATTTAGATTAATGAAACAGTTTTTAAACCTTATAAGAATGTCTATGCTCGCAAAAGTGAGCTTTTACTTTAAAAAAGGTTTTATTTTTCACTCTCATTTATTTTTTTTCCACAGAAACATGGATTTGAGGTAAAACAGAATACCTTAGATATAGCTGCATTATCCAACATCAGAGCAGAACATACTTAAAAAGAAAATTCCAAGGTGAATGTCACGTGCCACAAGTAGATAGATATTATAAAAAATAATAACTACTTGCCAAGTAATATATCGTTTAATTAATTATTGCAAAAGAAAACCTAAAAAATGAATGTTATTAGTAGTCAAGTGAGAAAAAAGTTGTGAAATCTATGTCCTTTGTACAACTGTAAGGTGAAATAAAAATGTGCTACAAAGTTCTAGGTTAATTTTAAAATATTTAAATGAATCAAGGGGACTGTAACAAACCTGTATAAGAATTGGAATGAACAGTAAAATTTATCAAACCCAAGACTAATTATTGTAATAAAGGAAGCCTTCAAAGTAAGTTAAACTTTTCACTGGATTTCATTGGGTTCTATTCAAACATCTATGATAACACTAATTTCATTGTATTGTTATTGCTGTACCTCTCTCTTCTGCACTTAGTCATGAGTTCCTAACTTAGCACAATGCCTGGCACAAAGCAGATATTCTATGTATGTTTAAAGAAATTTGTAAAAATACTTTATTAGTCATTTTAAGAGATGTTTCACAATAGATTCTCTTCTTTCTTCAATTAATTCTTTTCAAAAAGCATTGATATTTTCTTAACTTAAAAGTTAGGTATAGTCTTTAGTTAATTCGGAATTAAAAAATACCTAGGGACATCCATGGAAATATTTCAGGGATCATATCCTCTTTGTCTATGATTAGCTATGTTTATGTGTTTGTTTATATATAAATATCATTTTATTTTTTTGCATTTGTATGCTTTTATATGCTGACATTAATATTCTTTCTATCACCAGGTTAAAAACACTGGGATGTGAAACTACTAAAATACAAATGGTTTTGAGGTGCTAATTTTAAATGCATATTTTGGATTAAATAATTAAAATATTTTTATAATTTTAATATGTATATTTAAACAATAAAATGGAGCCCTCTTTGTTTAATCTCGGCATCTCATACAGTTTCCCTTCCTCCTCAAATTTCCAGCCATGTCAGGAGTGAATCTTGAGTCAGAAAATTGAAATAAATCAATGATGTAGAATAGAAAAATTACATATTTCCTGCATATAGTTATGGAAAATAAATATATTAATGCACTATAATTTAAGACATCTTATTAATATCTATTTTATAATTGTTATTTCACAGAATAAACACTTTGTACTTAATACATATATGAAGCTCATTTATAAAAAAAAGATTACAAGTCTCGTTAAGAAGATTAAAATAGCATGAAAACTGGCTTTCAGAATTAAAGTTACCAAGGATGGGGGTGAGTAGTGTTCAGACTGGGAACCTGAGACAATAGTGAAAAGAAGTGGACATGGGATTCCTGCCGGTAATCCTGCCTGCTTCAGAGCTGCCTGAGACTGGATTTTATTTGTGTTCCTGCCGGCGATCCTGCCTGCTTCAGATGTGGGTCGGGACATGCACACACTGATTCCTGCTGGTTTCTGCCAGGAGTCAGCAGGGTGGAGAAGCCATCTTGGGTCATGGTGTTTTCAGCTGCCTGAGACTGGATTTCATCAGTATTCCTACTGGTGATCCTGCCTGCTTCAGAGGTGAATGTCAATTTTCTGGGTGACCCTGAAGACCACAGTGAAGGATTTGGAGGCTTCAAGCTTTTTCAACTTTGTCAGTAAGAGGAATGGAAGCCCGAACCATCTGAGGGGATTACCCATTTCAGACTAGGATTAAAGTTCTAAGGGATTTCTGGGAACTCAGGTGCCAACACCCTTGTCTGCCTGTCTTCTATGCTGTGCTGCATTTTAGGTGTGATTTCATCCTGTATGTGGCTCATCTTCGGACAGCTTGCCTTCCCTGGAGCATTCCCTGGAGGTGAGTTTACACACCCAGAAAGGGAAGAGCCAGAGGAGTGCAGTTGCTCCACTTCGTCGTAGCCCTGCACATCATTTAGCCAATGAACACAACCACAACAGGTAGAAAAACCCACAATACAAGTGTGACATTGGGGAAACAACACAGGCCAGCTTTAGACATAGATAATGACGATGGCAACTCTGATAACTTGAACATAACCAACAACTAGTCAGTCTCTCAGATAAGGAGCTTAGAATCGCAATATGGAAGATGTTCAAAGACCTAAAGAAAGTATAGAAGAGAACACTAATAAGAATCAAGAGAATATAAATATAGAAATCAGAAAACTCCAAACTGAAATTTCAGGTTAAATATCAGGTCTGAAAAACTCAGTAGATGAATTAAATAAAAATATGGTTGAGCTTTCCCATGGGTTAACAGCAGCTGAGGATAGAATTAGTACACTGGAAGATGAGATGGATAATAATTCCATACAGCAGAAGAAATTGAAAAAAAGCCTTAAAGCAAATGATCAAACAATGGAAAAATTACTGAAAGAATGGGAACAGATAAAAATAGAAGTCTATGATAAGCTCAACAGAAACAACTCAAGAATCACTGGGAGTCCCAGAGACCCAGGAAAAAAATCTCCAGGAAGAATCAATGGTCAAGAACATCATTAAAGAGAAACTACCAGAGCTAAAGAATACATGCGTTCAAATCCTGCATGCCCAAAGAGTACCAACTAAAAGAGACCCCAGAAAAAACACCACAAGACACATCCTAGTCAGAATGACAAATCCCACAGATAGAGACAGAATTCTGAAAGCAGCAAGATCAAAAAGAGAAATTACATTCAAGGGAACATCCTTGAGATTTACTGCAGATCTGTCACTGGAAACACTCAAAGACAGAAGGCAGTGGTGGGACATAGTGACAAAACTCAATGAAATAGATGCTTTGCCTAGAATACTGCACCCAGCAAAACTCAATTTCAGGTTTGAAGGAACAATACATGGTATCACAGACAAACAACAGCTCAGAAACTTTACAGACACAAAACCATTCTTAAAAGAAAAACTGAACAGCTTACTTTAAGACAAGACTGACCAACAGACACACCAAACTTCAATATAAAGATGGCACTAACTACCAGGACAATTCTTTCTCTCAATGTCAATGGACTAAACGCACCAGTTAAGAGACATAGAGTGGGTAAATGGATCAAAAAACTCAATCCAACCTTCTGCTGCTTACAAGAAACACACCTGAATAGTCAGAACAAACATAGACTCAAAATAAAAGGCTGGAGGAAAGTCATCCAAGCCAAACAACATCCATAAAGAAGCTGGAGTGGCCATACTAATATCAGATGATGCGAACTTTATACTTAGAAAATTTGTAAGGGACAAAGATGGACATTTTGTATTAATCAAGGGGTATGTAGAGCAGGAAGAAATCACTCTCTTAAACATATATGCACCAAATGAGGGGCCAGCAAAATATTTAATAAAATTGTTGACTAATCTGAAAAATAATATTAATAATTGTGGGGGACCTCAACACAGCATTGTCAACACTTGACAGGTCAACCAGACTGAAACCCAACAAGAATATATTAGACCTGAAAAGAGAAATGAAAGAAAGAAGCCTAGTAGGTATATACAGGACACTTCACCCCCAGAAGCCTGGATACACATTCTTCTCTAATGTACATGGGACATTCTCCAGGATAGACTACATGCTATCACACAATACATACCTCCATAATATCAAGAGGATAGAAATTTTGCAGGCTACCTTCTCTGACCACAAGGCCCTGAAATTATATGTGAACCACAAAAGGACACAGAAGAAAAACTTTAATACCTGCAAGTTAAACAGCCTAATACTAAATAACCAGTGGGTCCGAGATGAAATTAAAAAGAAAATCAAAACCTTCCTAAAAACAAATGACAATGGAGACAAAAACAATTAGAATCTATGGGACACAGCAAAAGTGGTACTGAGAGAAAAATTTATAGCTTTGCAAGCACACATCAAGAAAGAAGAAGGGGCATACCTGAATAGCTTAATGAAGCAGCTCATAAAATTAGAAAGTACTCAACAAAAGGACCCCAAAATAGGGAGACAGAATGAAATAACAAAGCTGAGAGCAGAAAAACAATCCAAAAGATCAACGAAAGCAGAAGTTGATTCTTTGAAAAAATAAACAAGATTGATAGACCACTGGCAAAACTAACAAAGAAAGAGAGAGAGAAACTTGATAACTCTTATTCATAATGAAAAAGGAGAGATCACTACTGATATGGTAGAGATTCAAAGGGTAATCAGAAACTACTTTGCGAAACTCTAGGCTACTAAAAGTGAAAACCTGGAAGAAATAGATACATTTTTTTCTCTTATAATCTTCCACGGTTGAATGAAGAGAATGTAGCATATCTAAACACACCCATCACTATTGAGGAAATTAAGACAGTATTCAAATATCTGCCCAAAATCAAAAGCCCAGGCCCAGATGGATTTACTAATGAATTCTTTCAAACCATTCAAGAGGAACTACTATCAATCCTGGCAACTCTTTCATGAAATTGAAAAAACAGGAATACTTCCAAATAGCTTTTATGAAGCCAACATCGCGTTCAAGTAGGTTTCATCCCAGGAATGCAAGGATGGTTTAACATGTGTAAATCTATCAACATAATACACAACATCAACAACAAGAAAAATAAAAATCACATGGTCAGATCAATAGACACAGAGAAAGCTTTTGATAAGATCTAACACCCATACTTGATCAAAACTCTCAAGCAAGATGGGATTGGAAGGAACTTTTCTCAATATAGTTAAGGCCATCTACCACAAGCCAGAGGCAAATATTGTCCTCAATGGAGAAAAACTGAAAGCCTTTTCTTTAAATTCTGGCACAAGACAAGGCTTTCCTTTTTCACCACTCCTATGTAACATAGCACTGGAAGTACTTGCTATAGCGATTAGGCAAGAAAAAGATATCAAGGGAATCCAGATAGGAAAGGAAAAATTCAAGCTCTCGCTGTTTGCAGATGACATGATACTCTACCTAAAAAGTCCTAAAGTCTCTACAAAAAAGCTTCTAGAAACAATATACTCATATAACAAAGTGGCAGGCTACAAAATTAACACACAAAAATTAATGGCCTTTCTATAGCCAATAATAATAAGGAAGAAATGGACATTAAGAAAACAACCCCATTCACAATAGTGCCACACAAACTCAAATATCTTGGAATCACCTTTACTAAAAATGTGAAGGACCTATACAAATAAAACTATAAAACTGCTCCAAGAAATAAGAGAGGACACATGGAAATGAAGCACATACCCTGCTCATGGATTGGCAGGATTAACATCATTAAAATGGCAATACTCCCCAAAGCATTGTACAGATTTAATGTGATCCCTCTAAAGATACCTATGACATTCTTCAAAGAAGTGCATCAGGCACTTTTGAAATTAATTTGAAAAAATAGCTAAAGCAGTCATTGGGAAAAAAATATGGGAGGAATTACTTTCCCCAACTTTAAATTGTACTACAAAGCAATAGTTATCAAAACAGCATGGTATTGGAATAAAGACAGGCCCTCAGATCAGTGGAATAGGCTTGAATACTCAGAGAATGTTCTCCAGACATACAATCACCTAATTTTTCATAAAGGAGCAAGAAATCCTAAATGGAGCAAAGAAAGCCTCTTCAACAAGTGGTGTTGGCACAACTGGTTAGCCACTTGCAAAAAATTGAACTTAGACCCCCAGCTACATCATGTACGAAGGTTAAATCCAAATGGATTAAAAACCTCAATATCAGACCCGAAACCATAAGATACATAGAACAACACGTAGGTAAAACACTCCAGGACATTGAGACTAAAGGCATCTTCAAAGAGGAAACTGCACTCTCCAAGCAAGTGAAAGCAGAGATTAACAGATGGGAATATATTAAGCTGAGAAGCTTTTGCACCTCAAAAGAAATAGCGCCCAGGATAGAAGAGCCCCCCACTGAGTGGAGAAACTATTCACCCAATACCCATCAGATAAGGGGCTAATCTCCAAAATATACAATGCACTGACAAAACTTTACATGAAAATAAACATCTAATCCCATCAAAAAAATGGGGAGAAGAAATGGAGAGACACTTTGACAAAGAAGAAATACAAATGCCAAAAGACATATGAAAATATGCTCCACATCACTAATCATCAGGAGATGCAAATCAAAACAACTATGAGGTACCACCTCACACCCCAGAGATTGGCACACATCACAAAGAATGAGAACAAGCAGTTTTGGCCGGGATGTGGAGAGAAATGAACTCTTATCCACTGCTGGTGGGAATGCTGTCTAGTTCAACCTTTATGGAAAGCAATATGGAGATTCTCTATAAACTGGAAATCGAGCTCCCATACGACCCAGCTGTAACACTCCTAGGAATATACCCTATGAACACAAAAATACAACACAAAAATCCCTTACTTACACCTATATTCATTGCAGCACTATTTACCATAGCAAAACTCTGGAAACAGCCAAGATACCTTTCAACAGATGAATGGCTAAAGCAACTGTGGTACATATACACAATGAAATGTTAGGCAGCTGTCAGGAGAGATGAAGTCATAAAATTTTCTTATACATGGATTTACATGGAATCTGTTATGCTGAGTGAAATAAGTCAGAGAGAGCGAAAGAAAGATGCACAATGGTCTCATTCATCTATGGGTTTTAAGAAAAATGAAAGACATTCTTGCAATAATAACTTTCAGACACAAAAGAGAAAATATCTGGAAGTTCCAGCTCACCTCATGAAGCTCACCACAAACAGGATGACTTTAGTTAGAGAAATAACTACATTTTGAACTATCCTAATAATGATTATGTATGAGGGAAATAGAAAACTTGTCTAGAGTACAGGCGGGGGTTGGGTGGGGAGGAGGGAGATTTGGGACATTGGTGATGGGAATGTTGCACTGGTGATGGGTGGTGTTCTTTACATGATTGAAACCCAAACACAATCATGTATGTTATAAAGTTGTTTAAATAAAAAAGAGAGAAAACAAAACAAAAAAATTAAGTGGACATGGAACATTTAGAAACCCTACCATCAAAATTATTGTATAATATGATGTTTTAATTTAAATATATATATAATTTTCTTTCTAATAAAAAGTGATCTTATATATATATATTATGGGTCTAATATATATACATATATAGAAACAATTACTTGTGGTCATTTTTAGGGCTAACTATTAGAAACCCAATATCAAGCCTGGTTTGAGATATGACAAACAAAATTCATTAATTTAATGTTTTAGTTGATCTTCAGCTTCAAATACATAGAAAAAAACTTTTTAATTTCTTTATCAGATTCATCTGGATTGAGCAATACTATAACTGGAAAAAGAAAGAATGTAGTGTACTCTGTCTTTCTCATTTAAATGAAGCTTTCAGTAAGTGTTTTTCTGAATACCAGAATGTGGGGCTGAAGAAGCCCAAGTAGGTTGTGAGCAAGGTAAGAACCTTACCTACCATATTATCTCTATGACCCTCTGTAAAACTTTTAATATAACTTTTTGTATCTGTACAAAAATGCTGGGATTTTGACAGAAATTTCACTAAATCTGTAATTACTATGAAAAAATATATCATGTTATTATGCACCATTCTGTTATCAAATCTAAGGCCATTATATGTCTATTCATTTATTTACTAACCCACCCCAGTTCTTGCAATACTTTATTCATTGTTTTAAGAGAATATGGTTGTGGTTATTAGGAAAGAATAGATATAAACAACTTGCTCTTTAATGTAGAAATTGTCAGATTAACATATTATGTATAGTTATATAAATTCTGTAATATTGCGTTAAATAATGCTCTATTTTTAAAGATATTTAGGGGCTAGAGCAGTGGTACTGTAGTAGGGAATTTGCCTTGAACGCTGCTGACCCAGGATGGACTGCAGTTTGATCCCCTTGCATCCCATATGGTTCCCAAAGCCAGAAGCAATTTTTGAGCTCATAGCCAGGAGTACCCTTGAGCGTCAGAGGGTGTGGCCCAATAAAAACAAAAACAAAAAATATATCCACATCGATAATTTTGTCCTTATTTTTCTGAAGTTTTGACAATTTTTATGGCCAGAATGGTGGCTCAGCGGTAGGCCATTTGCCTTGCACACAGCTGACCTAGGTTTGATCCCGGAGGTCCATATTATTCCCCAAGCCAGGAGCGATTTCTGAGCACATAGCCAGGAGTAACCCCTGAGAGTCACCATCAATATGGTCACATTGAAATTTAACAAAGATCTCTGCTAGCTCAGTCAGGAATTTCCCAGGGACACAAATTTCAAAATGCATTTCTTTTAGTGTAACTGCTGAATTATAGTTAAATATGTAATAATTCTAAGAAGTTTAGTTTATTTCTGGATCACAGCTAGTGACATAAAATAAATTAAGTTCATGGTTAAGTAAAGAGGAAGTAGAAAGCTTTCATTTTTTGATATTTTATTTATTTAGTTTTGGTTTTTTGGGCCACACCCATTTGATGCTCAGGGGTTACTCCTGGCTAAGCACTCAGAAATTGCCCCTGGATTGGGGGGACCATATGGGACGCCGGGGGATGGAACCGAGTTCCTTCCTTGGCTAGCGCTTGCAAGGCTTACCTCTAGCGCCACCTTGCCAGCCCCTTATTTTTTATATTTAACTACTATTCTTTACCTCTTATTTTGAGCAATTCCTTTGAACATTGTCTCTTGGCTTTTTTAACTGTAAGATAAAACTAGTAGTTATATATTATATAAGATGTAGTATGTTTCCTAAAAAAATAAAATATGACTACTGTCTTCTTGGAGATAAAATGGCACTGTAAGTGCTAACCAGTCTTGTAAACTATTTCTGCAATAGTGAGTTTTGATCCATATTGTCTAGGTATAAATATGTTTTAGTATCATAAAAAATAGAAAATTTGGAAAGGGCATTTGGGAAATGTGAGAAATCTGGTATTATTTTTATTTCATACTTAGCCATCAAATTGTATCAGTGAATTTTAAAACACATGTTGAATTTGCACCATTTACCAAATATTGGTTTTATTTTCAGAGGAAAACTAGGCACAAGCCCTGTCTTGTAGAGGCTCACATATGGTATGGTAGATGAAAACAGATATAAACAAGAAAATGTTTTAATATGGTCACAGGAATGTGAAAATCGAAAGGAGATTGCAAAGCAGGCAACTAGAAGAGTGGTGTAATTAGTCTAAATATGGGACCAAATTGAAAACTCAGAGGGAGCTCAAATCTGCCCTCTCAGTAGAGTCATTAGTCAGCTCCCAAGCTGAGAGGAGTCCTCACAGCTCCCAGGATGAACATCCTGCTCCTTATAGAGGTTTTGCCACATGCTGTTCAACTTAATCCGCACCATACAACTTAGAGACTTTAGGGTGTAAATTCAAGAATTCACTCATATTTAGCATTTCTTCTTACATGCATATTTTTCTTCACTTTCACAAAATTGTGCCAAAGATAAATGTACTGCTTAAAATGCTACAAAACTCACTTTTATAGAGTAGTCATTTGATACATTTTAATTTAATCTATAAATAAGATAGAATTAAAATTTTCTTTTTAAGTTTAAAGTTCTATCAATCAACTGATAAGGTGACAACAGCAAAACACTGCCATTTAACATATTCCTACCAATCTGTTTACCCTTCTCTTTTATTTGCTGATTCATTAAACAGTAAACAAGTTAATGCTAATGTAAATTCAGTTTTTGTGGTATTGGCCAGATTTTCTATTTTGTATCTGGTTTTTCACTTTTTAATGTGTGTTCTTTTTGTGTTGTTTATAATAATTTTCTAGGAAACCCAGCTATAAATATCTGTCATCCTAAGCAAATCTTTAGACAGGCTAAACTATGTCTTCCCCTTTCTGCTTTATTAAATCAGCATATCTATCCAGTGATATCAATGGTAGCAAGCAATAAAACTCAGGAAATATAAGTTCTACTTTAGTGTTTATCATTTCTTGTATACAGGAATGCATTATAGAAATTACTTATTATCTATTGCATACAAAATAAGATATGAAATGCGTTTTAGGTTTTGATTTTAATCTTTTGTGCCCATATAAATAAAGTGCTGTAAAAGACTGAAGATAGAAATTTAACTTACTTTCTGTTTGTTTTTATTTGTGGGCCACACCCAGCAATGTTCAGGATATACTCTTGACTCTGCACTCTTGTACACTCTGGTATGGCTCCTGGCAGAACTCAGGGAATGTGATACTGGACCTTTTTTGTCAGAGGTGAGACATGTACCCTGCACACTATGTCATCTCTCCAGACCCCAAAGTTTATTTATTTTTTTTGTTTGTTTTTTGTTTTTGGGCCACACCCGGTAACGCTCAGGGGTTACTCCTGGCTTTGCGCTCAGAAGTTGCTCCTGGCTTGGGGGACCATATGGGACACCGGGGGATCGAACCGCGGTCCGTCCAAGGCTAGCGCTGGCAAGGCAGGCACCTTACCTTTAGCGCCACCGCCCGGCCCCCCCAAAGTTTATTTTTAAGATGAAATTAACAAATTGGTTTCTGCACTAAAATTTTATTCATTTACAAAACTGAACTCAGGCTAGGGAGTGAGTCCGAAGAAGGATAGTGAGTGTATTGTTTGTGGGACTCCCTGAATTTGATCACAGCATCAAATTCAGATAACACCTTTCCCCTTCACACATACCCTCAGTACCACCAGGTGTGGCACTAGTGACACCCTGAGCATCACTAAGTGACATCACATTTCAGTCCAATTACCAAACTGTCACATCTGCACATTCAGACAAATTATTGCTATAAGTCATCTTTGGACCTTGAGTTCTGCAGAGGAGCACCCTAATCAAACTCACTGTGCCCCAAAATTGTTAGCTTCGTAAAATAAGCTGTCTGGAATAGATTTTCGTTATCTTTTTTTTGGGGGGGGGGTTGAGTTTTGGTTTTGGGGCCATACCATGTAACTCTCAGAGATTACTCCTGGCTATGAGCTCAGAAATAGCTCCTGGCTTGGGGGACCATATGGGACGTCGGGTATCTAACCAAGGTCTGTCCTATATCAGCCGCGTGCAAGGCAAACGCTCTACTGCTGCGCTGTTGCTCAAGCCTCTGAAACAGATTTTCTAACTGAAAAGTTCAAAAACACTTATTGTCTGCTATATGATAAGATGCGTTCCTTGGGGCAGAAAAGCTATAACTATAAAAATCATAACATCAGGTTATTAGAGAAATAATGTTGTTAAGTATTGAAAATAGCATAATTATAACTTTCTGTATCCGTAAATTGTTGAAGATAACTGTCCAATAAATTTTTTCTCTTAGTTCTTGACAATTTTTATAAATTAATTCTTTTTGTTGTTTAAATGTTCTTTTGCTCCCTAAAAAATACCCAACAGAAGTCAAAAAATCTGTACCTCTGACAAGAAGTCTAGTTGCTATGGAAATAATTATGACTTTTGGTGTGAAATGATGAAAAAGCTGAAGAATTTAAAATGTTAAGAAATAAATACACTATTATCATGCAAAATTTCCTGCTAGAAAGAGACATTTATAAACTATATACTGAATTAATCAGAACTTTTCTAAATAGAGCATTTTTCCAAAGTCTTTAAAAGTTTTGGCTATTTCAAAATTCAAATAGAGTGCAGTGAGCAAAGGAACTGTTTGTATGAACATTTTAAATTGACCCATGAGTTACTTATAATTAGAAGACACTTTAATGGAATTAATTATTCTAATAAAACTTGAAAAGTATAATTAACTAGCACCATTAATTCAGTTAACAAAATTTTATCTATAATATTAACTTGTAATTTTAATGAAATATGTGTAATTCATAGATGAAACTAGTTTTTAGCACAGATTATTTTCTTTATATTTTTATTTTAGCATACATTTCCAATGGAGTAATGTCAGCATATCTTTTGAATGAATGCTCTTATAAATGTCCTAGTGGAAGAGACCAACAAGTTGAATTTCTGTATCCTATAATAGCAGATCTGTTCTAACCTTTCTGAGAAAATTCCATATTATTTTCCTAGGGCTGAACCAGATAACTTTTCCACAGCAGTGTATGTACGTTTGCTTTTCACCATATACCTTTCAATGTTGATTGTAGCTATTATTTTCTGTAATGAATCATAATTGTAATCTTGACTTGGAATTTCCTGATAATAATAGATTATGAATACTTTTTAAAATGTCTATTGGTCATCCATTTATATTCTTCAGAGAAATGTTTGTCTATTTCTCTTCCCTATTTTGACAGGGTTTGTAGAATTTTTTGTTGGTCTTGATTGTTGTGAATGATTCATATATCTTGGGTATTAATCTTTTATCAGATGTGTTCAGTGAGAATATTTTCTACCGTTAAGTTGTGAGTCATCTAGTTTTTGTCAGTGTTACTTTAGCCAAGTATACATTTATTTTCTTTGATTAAAAACAATTTGTTTATTTTTGTTTTTGTTGGCTTTGCCAATGGCACAGAATCATTGAAATATCTTTGACATAGAAATCTTGGCGTATTCTCCTCATATTTTACTTGATTCATTTCATGGATTTTTTTTTTTTTTTTTGCTTTGGGTCACACACAGTAGTGCTCAGGGGTTACTCCTGCTCAGAAATCGCTCCTTGCAAGCTCGGGGGACCATATGGGATGCTAGGATTCTAAGCACCATACTTCTACATGCAAGACAAATGCTCTACCTCTATGCTATCTCCCCGGCCCCCAATTTATAGAGTCTGACATTATTTCAAGATCTTTTATCCACTTAGAATTGACTTTTGTGTAAAGTGTGAGATGTGGCTCCAGATTAATATTTTATATAACTTTATTCAATTTTCATAACACCTACTGTTGAAGAGACTAAATTTATTTCACTACAGGTACGTAGTTCCTTTTAGAAAATTTGTTGCTCATAGGTCTGATATTATCTTTTCGTCTATTTGATTCTAACCCATTAGTCAGAGAATCTATCATTATTCTATACTAGGTTGTTGAATAATTATAGCTTTTTAAAAATCATAGGGATACTTTTAATAATCATAGTTATACTTTTAAGTGACATAATGAAATATCTCCTGATTTATTATTTTTAGTATGACTGGTTATTCAGGGTAGTTTATTTTTATTACTACATATTAGTAATTATTATTTCTATATTATTTATAATATAATATATATTTTATTGTCTTATTATTTAAGTAGTTAAATAAATCTTTGAGATTTGAGGCCGGAGAGATAGCATGGAGGTAAGGCTTGCATGCAGAAGGTCGGTGGTTGGAATCCCGGTATCCCTTATGGTCCCCTGAGCCTGCCAGGAGCGATTTCTGAGCATAGAGCCAGGAGTAACCCCTGAGCGCTGCTTGGTATGACCCAAACACAAAACAAAACAAAACAAACAAACAAACAAAAATATTTGGGATTTGCACTAATACAATATTGAATCAATATAGTAATTTATGTAGCATAAATATTTTGATAGTATTTTTATTCCAATTTTAAAAACATGATATATTTTTATTTTTAATATCTTCTATCTTTCTCTTAAGTAATTTGTAGTTTCATAGTATATTTAAAATATAAATATACTATATGCTTTAGATCTTTTAAGTGAATTACTATTTAATTGATATTTTGGACTCTATTTTGAATATAGTTATCTATTCCAGTTCATCATTTGCTTATAGTCATAGGTTTTGTATGCTGACTTTAGTCCTCTGCTATATTTTTTATTATTTCTCAGAACTTTTTAGTTGACTTTCTAGGTCTTCTCTGTTTATTATCATGTCATCTGTAAATAGTGATTATTTTGCCTTTTATTTTCCAATTTGAACCTATTTGTTTTCTTTTTCTTTTTTTTTTTTCTTTTTGACTGGTTGACATTGCTAGGTCTTCTAATACTATACTGACTAATAATGAAAACAGTGAACAGCTTTTTTTTTGTCTGATCTTAGAGGAATGTTTTTAGCATTGAGAATGATACTGCCTGGGTTTCTTTATATGGCCATTGCAATATGAAAAATGTTTTTACTACTCCTATTTTGTACAGTTTTTTTTCTTAAATGGATTGGATTTGACAAAATATTTCTCTGCATCAGTTTTTATAATCATGTAATTTTATCTATTTTTGTTGATGTATTATATTGTATTAATCATTTTGCTATTTTATAGACTAAATGCCCAGACAAAAAAATTGAGAAAACAAATATTGAAATGCAATGTCATTGCTAACATTGAATTTAATTTCATTTGATGATGGTGTACAATAAGTTATATATGCAGTTAGATTTGTTAGCTGAAATTTTATGGAGGATTTTTTCATCAAAATTCATTAAAGTTATTGGTCAGAAATTTTATTTTTAGAAGTATCCTTGTTTTATTTGAATATTATTGTAAATTTAGCTTCAAAGAAGCATTTAGGAAGGATTCCCAATTCTTCAAAATTGTAGAAGAGCTCAAAGATTAAAGGTACTAGCAGCAAGCCAAATAATTTACCTAGCAACCCTGCTGTTGGCATTTAGCCTTTGTCTTTCTCACATCTGGTGCTCCAAGCATGATGCATTTAATAAACATGTATATAAGCCAAAAAATTTTTTAAAAATGTAGTATTGGAAATTACAAATTCCTTTGAAGAGTGTGTTATCAAGGCAAATTAAGTAATGTGATAGTAGCTGAGGAAGAAAGATAAGAAGAAGAATAGTATGTTTATATGTTGTTTGGGAACAGTTCAGCAAAGAAAAATGTAAGAATAATACTCTGTTGAGTAACATTGCCATGTAATAAAAAATTTTGTCTGAATTAGTTTTTGTCATTATTATTTTAAAGTATTCTTTTAATTATCGTTTGGGAAACATATCTATAATAGTGTTTAAGTTTTAATATTGATGTGCAAAGTTACTGCACCCCAGTATCACTGAAGTGCCCATCATTTTTCACCACTGTCACCATTACAGTAATACTTGTTTTGAATAATGATAGCACAGATAATTTATATATATTGTTAATAAATAACCTAATTGAAATTTAATTTCTGAGCTTGAGTAGTAAATTTAACCATTCCATCTTATTTTCAGAATGTTAAGCTCAATATTCTTATTGTTTTATATCTCTTATTTCTGTTTCTTCTTTTTTTTTTTTTTTGGTTTTTAGTTACTCCTGGCTATGCCCTCAGGAATCGCTTCTGGCTTGGGGGACCATATGGGACACCAGGGGATCGAAGGACGGTCCATCCTAGGCTAGCGCTAGCAAGGCAGATACCTTACCGCTTGCGCCACGGCTCTGGCCCCTCTGTTTTATCTTGAATATATTATGTATTTAGGCTAATTTTGTGTTCAAGTACTTCCATCCCATTTTCTGTTGTTTGGTTGGTTGTTATTTGGGCCATACCCACGGTGCTCAGGGGATATTCCTGGCTCTGCCCTCATAAATTTCTCCTGGCAGGTTCAGGATACTACATGCGATGCTGGGAATTGAACCCAGGTTGGCCTTGTGCAAGGCGATCACATTATCCTATGCTATCGATATGGCTCACTTTCATAGCTTTTTTAACCTTAAGTAAATAGCTGATATGATTTTAGCATAGAGGTGTATTTCCTAAACAAGCTCCCAATTTCAAATGTTATAATTTCATGTATTTTTGTTGCGCTTATAACTATGCTTTAAAATGTTGATATGTAAAAGATTCATCTACTTCACTATGGACTAACAAATGTAAACTATGTACTTGTAGGAGTTACTTTCTATTTATGACTAGAGAAATGTAGAATGATGGCCCAGGTTACCAGTTGTGGAGAAAATTTCCTGAGCATGTTCAGAAATATTGGAACCTCATCTGAATACTAGGTCTATTGACTCATTAAAACTATTTTCACCAAAAAAAAAAATAGGTACTAAACATTCTCTAAAGGTTTAATATACTCACCAATAAACCCCTCTGGACAAATGCTTTAGTTCTTGGAAATATTACTGTTTCACTTTCTTTTTTTTGTTTGTTTGTTTATTTGTTTTGTTTTGTTTTTTTTTTGTTTTTGGGTCACACCCGGCGGTGCTTAGGGTTTACTCCTGGCTGTCTGCTCAGAAATAGCTCCTGGCAGGCACGGGGGACCATAAGGGACACCGGGATTCCAACCAACCACCTTTGGTCCTGGATCGGCTGCTTGCAAGGCAAACGCTGCTGTGCTATCTCTCCGGGCCCTGTTTCACTTTCTTTATATGATTGCCCACAATCTTCTAAGATAATATGCAGACTGAACCCCTTAACCAGAAATTTTAATTTTTTTGGTGCGCACATCTGGTGATGCTGAGAGTTAGGCTTGTCTATGCACTCAGAAATCGCTCTTGGTTTGGGAGACCATCTGGGACACTGGGGATCAAACCCAGGTCCCCCATGGCTCAGCTGCATACAAGACAAACACTCTACCACTGTGCTATCGCTCTGACCCCAGAAATTTAACTTTTTAGGTAAATTGTAGTAAGCTTCAGGGACCAAATTATCAGAGTATTTTTGAACACCCGTGCATTATTTCAAAATATTTAGTTCCCTGTCATATTTTCCCTGATATTAGCCATTTTCCTGTGATCTTGTTTGTAAGATATTTACTTTATGTTTATCAACTTTCAACCTGATTGCTTATTTATCTTTGTTTGTTTTATTTGGGAAAGTACAGCAGAAAGTATTTAGGTCTTAATCCTGGCTGTGGACCCAGGGATAAATGCTTGTTATGATCAGAGGACTCTATGTGGTGTTATAAATTGAACTTGGATTATACACATGCAAGTTAAGTACCTGTCTGCTGTACTATATATCTCTCTCCGAATCATGGAGACAGATTTTTAAGTAAAGTTCATTCTCATTTTTTCTTGTCTTTCCACTAGTTGATCACTAAAGCAGCAATGGATAGACATTAGTTGTTACCTTACCACCCTTTTCTAAGTGGTTATATATTAATAAATCTGGAAACCTATGAAATTAGTTAATATTTGTATGATATATATGAACAATTTTAAAAGATATTGAAAATATTTGACATCCACAAAGTAAATTAATATACATAGTAATGGCATCCAGCTTGGTGTCTATTTAGGAAATGGAAGCATTTTCATTTTCTTAGCTTAACCAGGGATTTTTAAGAGCCCCTAGGGTGCCAGGACTAAATCCAGGATTCTATCTTGCAAAGCATGTCTCTGATTTTTGAGATAGCTCCTTGGGCCTGGATGCTGTTTTATAGAATAAATGCCCAAACCAAAAAAAAAAAAAATTGAGAAAATAAATCATGAAATTTAATAAAACTTACAAAATTAACCTTAAGAAAATTTGAAACAGTTGTTTCTAGTAGTTAGAAATTTCACTGTTTTGGTATTTGAATTAACATATTCAGTGCTTATTTGAGGATTGAAAACTATGTGAAGTATGATGTTAATGAGAAGTCACTGAATACAGTTTAGAAGATGCAGATTTAAAAACATTTCAAAATACCTTGGCAAAAGTTGTCAAGCAAATTACTAATTAGCATCTTTCTACACCAAGGATTCTGGGGAAAAAAAGATTTTTGTGTAAATTGAAGTGATCCAATTTAGTATCTATTAATAATACTATACTTTTGTTTACCATTTTTCTTGATATCACATGATGTTCTTTCTGCAGTTATGCTTCATTTACCGAAATACCTTGAAGTAATCTTTCTGAGAATGTGGGTTAATTATAACAATTTTTAAAACTATACTTTGAGACACACGAACATCAGTGGTAATGACCTCCATTAAATTAGTGAAGTAGCTACTAAAAACATTGATTAAGTTGCCTTGTACTCTTACTATGCTTATAAGAAATATTTTTCTTGGATTTCCTTCTAGCTATGTTTCCATCACACAATGTGGTTTGCTATATAACTCTTCTCTTGACAATAAAACCCCATTCCAATGATAAGTAAATGGACATAATCAGGAATATGCAGACACAGTTCTGAAATATAACCTTTACCTGGGGTAGAGATAATAATACTATTTTCTCATAACCATTAATATGAGTTATAAGACTCAAAGCAGAGAACAGAGAATAAATAGTCCATGTTTCACAAACAGTTGTTTCAGAGAATAGCAAATGACAACATAAATGGGCTTGTCAGAAATTTGATAAGCACATAGAATGAGATACATTATCGATAGAGAATCAGTCACTATGTGGATTATTATTTCACAGCATACAAATAAGCCTATTTCCTATAAGATAAAAGTTAAAACCAGTATTTGGAGTGACAGCACTTAGCAAAATCAGCTCCTTAAGGAGATTTATGAGTCAACAATAATTTTAATTTCCTTTTTTTGTCCAATAAATTTTTTTTGGCCAATAAATTTTGATCAACTGTTCAAGCTACCTTTCTGGGGGAGTCAGGAACATGCCAACATCTTATGACAGAAAAAAAAAAACGTTGTTTTAGAGAAGTTCAAAAAAAACATTTATTGCTGCATCATAAGATATTTTCTAGTAACTTTAAACATTTGGGACAAGGTGATTTATCCCATTTGTACTAGAAAAAACAAGACACATATGAAATAGCAAAATGTCAGTGTGTTTTTAGTGATAATAATAATGCTAACACTAGTAGCAAGTCATGAAATCAACTGGCATTTATTGTTTAAAAGAATTGTATAAAATGGTCAAAATCAGAATCTAATTAATTTATGTTTTATTACTTAAAAACACATATATACACACATATGCACATGCATGTCATTGTTTCTTGCTCATACAAGCCCTTTGTAAAATGAATCATCTAGAAAGCAGCTGATCTTCACAGTTATCTAGTGCTCTGCACTCCTGGAGTTCTCTGTTGCTGGCATTATAGCAGACGCTTCAGAAAAGGAAAACAGTCACAAAAGGAATTGTTAATTTCAGCTCCGTCCATTTGCTGCATGTCTTACATTTCTTGATGAGAAATATAAGGATATAGGGAAATTTTGATAAGCAAATTATCTTAATCATAATGCAATAAGAGAAATAGCACAGTTTAGTGTTTTTACTATCTACTAGAAGAGATGAAAGTCACCCAAACTGATGAGGAAGGCTTATAAGTAAAGACACATTTTATTTTTATTTATTGTGTTAATACCTTTAAATTGGAAGCAATGCCATTTATTTTTAAAGAATTATCGTAAAGCAAATCTACTCATTTGCAATGAAAGGGGCCAACCGTTCAAGAAAACATGATAGGTAGAGAAAAATTTTGTTAGAAATGATCTTGCAGATTGAAAGATGGAGGACTCACATCTTGAACTATTATGCCTGAATGCTAACAATAAGTAAATCATATGGGAAAGGACTGGGGAAGTATATTTTCAGAAAGGGCAGTGTACAGACAGATGGGTGAGCTCATTCTCTGAAGTATACTGCAATAGGTTTTTAAGACTAAATAAATATTTATAATTAAGGTTGGTCCCGATTCTTATCTTCTCATAATAAGCTATTAAGGAAAGGATAAGGTAAAGCAAACATTCTCTACATTCTCAAAAGACACCACCCAAAAGAGTTTACATTTCTCCCTCCCTCCCTCTCTCTCTTTAGTCTTCCATCCTTCTCTCTGTCTTTGTCTCTCAGTCTCTCTCTCTCTCTCTCTCTCTCTCTCTCTCTCTCTCTTCTCACTAATTAATCTAGCTATTAATTATATTGACCTTTGTTCAAAATTTGGGTTATTTTAACATAAATGATCTGATAATTTTTAGTCAACATAAAAAGCAAATATATGTCAAATAGTAAATGGCGGATTAAACTAAAATATTAAATATGTACAGGATGAATAACAAAAATAGGATAAGTAATAAAAACTGAGTTGAATGGCAGTTTCAAAGTATCTCCTTATAATGTGTTCATATAATGAAAAGGTGCCAAACACAAGATTAATAGCATAGGCTCTGGAATCTGTTTGAAGTTCATTGTTAAGCACTTAATTGTGATTCTCTATTTTGTCTTTAAACACCAATGATAGGACATCGTTCATGAGTTTATTTTCAAATTAACTAAATAAATACAATAATGTTCTTAGAATCATGCCTGAAATAACACTAGTATGCAATAATAATACTTTAGGGCTATTTTATAAGGTCTCATTGTAAATTCAGTACCACAAGCAGAGTCTTGCTACTGTAGATATCCAGGCTTAGAATGTAAAATAATTTTTTAAATATAATACAAATAAGAGGAGTTATATGATATAATTAAAACTCAGGGTTTTGGGGTTTTTGTTTTTTGTTTTTTTGTTTTGGCTTTTGGGCCACACTCAGTGATGCTCAGGGGTTACTTCTGATTATGCTCTCAGAAATCTCTCTTGGCTTGGGAACACTGGGATCAAACCAGATCTGTGCTGGGTCAGGTGCTTGCAAGGCAAATGCCCTATTGCTGTGCTACAACTCAGGCTCCATAAAACTCAGGTTATTTTTTTTTATCTCAGTGCAGCACTTCAATTTTTCCTCAAGTCATAATAAGTAAATAAAATAACAAATAAATAAATATCCACCTGCCTTTAGTATATTTTAATATACTATTAAATATATTTTGTTTATATTATATATTATGTGATATACATTTATTATTTATATTATATTTATATTAAATAACTATATTATCATATTAGAATATTTTAATATTGCCCATCTGGTATATTTAATATGAAATAATCATAAATGAATAAATATTGCTGAGCATTTTTACCAATGTCTCATGGGAACTTATTTAGACAATCATATTTAATTCTGCATGGACATATGCATATAGTTTCACTATTAATTCCTCAAATTTGCATATTTTTCTTATTATATTCATCCTCCAAGTTCCAGTATATGAGTAAATTATAGAAAAAAAGTAGTGCTATGTTTCATTAAAAAATAAAATATTTTCTTAATGACACAGATGTGATTGCCAACTTTCTCTTTAGTAGTTGAATGACAATAAAAATAATTATTTAAAAATTTAGTCATCCTATGCCAGCATGTTGATATAGCAGGTAAGGCACTTGCCTTGCACATAGCCAATGCAGATTCTATCCCTGGCATCATATAAAACCTGCCAAGCCATTCCAGGAGTAAACTTGCAGCACAAAGCCAGAATTAAGCCAACTGCACTGACATGGGGGGGGTGCCCAGAAATAATAACAAAAATAAAAAAGTTGCAATTAATAAGTTTGCATTCATCCTCTCTAAAAAATGGATTAATTTTTTTAAATGTTATTATGATATTAAAATCCTGGTATTTTCTACTGTGGCTAAGAAAAAACAACAATGATTTGATTGTTGGAATAAAAAATTCAAATGTATTAGATTTTTAATGAATAACATATTTTCAGTATTTATGAAATAGAAAAGTTGAATAATCACTCATTAAAATAAATAATTACTGCTTGTAAAGGATGGAACCCTATAAATTGTTCAAGAGTTATCTAACATAGACTTTAATAAATTTTACTTTAATAAATTTTAATTTAAATATTTTAAATAGGACAAGGAATTAAAATATAATTAGCTTTTTAAATTTTTATACAGTTAATACAGGGTTCCTAAACCATGAAAATAAATTTTATTGGAAAAAATAGTAGCTGGCAATTAGTTAATGCAATTTGTTCCAACCATAAATTAAGATATTCAGGGGAAACTTCAAACTATGAAAATTCAAAAAAAAATAAACCTTAAATTTAAAGGATGACTAAGGGAAATTTTATTTTCTGTTTTGGACTCAATTTAAAAGCCAAGTAAAACATATCAGTTTAAAAAATCTTTATATTCTAAAACCTAACTAGAAGTAGTGAAGGAGGATTCAGAAAAAATCTTTATTCCCATTTGTATATAAGAGATAATCAATGTTCTTTTTTTCCATTTACTTCCACTAATAGGTCAGGTAGATTTTCATTTTAAATGCCATCTATCTAAATCTCTTGTATACCTCAGAAAAAAGGGGAAGCATACAATGTTTTCTGAAAATTAATAGTTATGACAGATTGCTTTAAAACACTACTTTTGATATGATGTTAAACAAAATGTATTTTATCAATAAACTTTACTTACAAATGGTGCATTAGTCAGGACAAAATATATAATTTGATGTATGTGAAATAAACTCTTAAAAGGCATAAAGAGAACAGCAGTTTTCCCCACCTGGAATTGTTGTTGTTAAGAAAGATCCCACCATAAATTCAATCATCATTGTGGAGATTTTAGTTTGATGATGTAAATAGAAAAAAATGGAATACTGATTGCATTGTTGAAAGTCCCAATAGCAATCCTTATTGTTCTACTTCTTACATATGTGATATTTAGAAAATTATTCTTTCTTTTTTTCCTTTTTTGTTTTTTTTTTTTTTTGTTTTTGTTTTTGTTTTTCAGTTACACACTTTTGATGCTCAGGGGTTACTCCTGGCTAAGTGTTCAGAAATTGCCCTTGGCTTGGGGGGACCATATAGGACGCCCTGGGATCGAACCGGGGTCCTTCCTTGGCTAGCTTCCTTGGCTAGAGCTTGCAAGGCAGACACTTTACCTCTAGCACCACAGCGCCGGCCCCATTGTCTACTTTCTAAGCCTAGTTGAAATGATGTGAATATGAACTAGTTAGTGAGAAATTAACTGAGGCAATACTTTTAGCATTTAGATTTATCAAACACGGGGCCAGAGAGAGAGCACAGCGGCATATTTGCCTTGCAAGCAGCCAACCCAGGACCTAAGTTGGTTGGTTTGAATCCCGGCGTTCCATATGGTCCCCCGTGCCTGCCAGGAGCTATTTCTGAGCAGATAGCCAGGAGTAACAAAAAAAAAAAAGAAAGAAAGAAAGAAAGAAAGTAAAAAAACCTAGATTTATCAAACACATCATAGATCAATAATTGTTTGCAAAAAACAACAATGGTTCATGCAAACAAATCACTGTAAGGCAAAATTATGGTGTTTTAGTATTTCTTATTATTTTTAAACTAAAAGAAATATACATTCCACTTAATACATCACATTTGACAGAGTTAAAATGTGGAAAAGATTTATAGAAATATCAATAGTACCCTACTTTTCTTTTGAAACTCATTAATAGCATGTATATGAATACTTGAACTTTTCTCCCTATCTAAAGGACTTAGGTAACTTCTATTTGTAGAAACAATCTGACCAAATATTATATTTGGCTTCCACTGGCCCCACTTTTTAAACAATATTGAACTATATGGTTAATCAGTCTGAAAAGTTGTGCTACTATTAAGTAGAGTTAAGAAAGGATAGACTGGTAATCTGGCTTTGAAATGTAAGTTTTAAGAAAATTTGAAGGAGTTAAATAAGTATAAATGATTCTAAACTTATCTATTTGTTAAGCAGAAGTTCCTTATACAAATGAACTATTTTGATTTGTAATTTTTTGTGTTTTTTTATAGTATATGTTACCTATAATTATTATGAGTTTCCATTAATGTCCATTAAATGGTCTTGCATTTAATGACATGATGTATTTTATTTTTTGGTTTCATGAAGTGCATATTTGTTTCCTTCTAGTAAACTAAAAAAATAATCAACTTTGGTTACTTATTAATGTAGAAATATATAATACAGCTATCTTTTAGTGAACTTTGAAAATAGACTATTATTTACTTAGTTTCTCTATGTAATCACAAGTTCTTTACATTTTTGCTATCCACACTGTGGTTTGCCTCTTAGATTCAAATCATTTTTAATCTGATGCAATATTTTTAGTACGAATTGTTTCTTGTTAAGAAAGAAATAAAAAAATATTTGGTAATTTTTGCATGTTTTGAATCACTGGAAATAGTTATGGCTCAGCATATACAAATCAAAGGTACTTTCACAGAATCAACATTTAAAGTGCCAAAACTCAGATTCAAAAAGTATGTGTTTTGTTCTATTGTATAATGAAATATTATGCAGAAAGTTGAGAATACCTTTTTTAAAAATCTCATAAAAGTTGTTTAAAAATTAAAGTATCTAACATTTATTGTTGTTGTTGTTGTTGTTGTTGTGTGTGCTACTAGGCTAAACATTGAAGCATCAGCTTCCTGATGTTTGAATATCCTCAGAAATATACCCTTGACTCTTGGGCATAAATGGAGAGCTTTTCCTACCTAATGCTAAGTTGCTAAGAGCACAACAATCTTTTTCATAATTTTTCAAGAAAAACATTAATATGGATCAAAATCTATAAAGCTTTGCTTATCCTGTAAATAATTGTCTACAGTATTAACATTTATTACTAAGAACCTCTTAAAAAGGTATAAATAAATAAAAATTTAAAAATAAATAAAACATAAGAATTTATTTTAAGAATTAAGAAACAAGGCTACCTATTGGAAATATATTCAATCACTAAAATTATGTAAACTAATAATCGGTAATCAAAAAAATCAATACATTAAAGGAATTTTATATTTGTTAAAGGAATATAATAAATATATGGGAATACATTTGTTAAAGTAATATAATCTATTTTGCATGTATTAATTTTTTAAAACATTGAATATGCTTAAAAATTTAATACATTTCTCTAGATGGGAACTTTATATTTATTATATTGTATTTCTTTTGTCAAATTATTTTTGAAATTAAAATAATAAATGCCATAATTTAAAAAATAATAAAAAAGTTTGAAATTATGCTAATAAAATACATAGGAAACTTTCAATTGTGTTTTATTTAGAATAGGCTATCTAAGGAAATTATAACTATATTTTATTTTTATTTCATACTTTAATATCCAGTTCAATTTTATTTTGAATAAATTAGGGATAATGACATAATTTTATTAAAAGATTTTTTTAAAGGTTCAGAAATATAACTTCAGTTTGTTTTACTTTGGGGTCTATACCCAGAAGAGCTCTGGGGTTATTTCTGGATCTGTGCTCAGGGACAATTCCTGGAAGGGTTTGGGATATATCATATGGGGAGCCTGGGATCAAACTAAGGTTAGCTGCTTATAAGACAGGAAACTTACCAGCTGTATTATCTCTCCAGCCCCAGAAATATAAATTTTAAAGAAAATTAAATTACTTGACAAATAATATGCCTAAGTGAAATTATTATCCATTCATCTCTTCCTAGCCACTTAATTTGATTCCAAATATTAGATATTTATTGTGCTTAGTACTTTGGTGAACTTAAAAGTGAAAAATCTTTATAAAATATCATTTTGGATTTCTTATTCTAGATTCCATGAAGTTAAATTTCTGCTTAAAAGGGAAGCTTAATATTCTGATAAGTCTGTATACTTTTTTTCATAGATCCTGAATCAGACTACACTAAAATAACAGTAGATAATTATTCCTTTTCCTCACCAATAGTGGTATTTTCTGCCAATAGTATTTGTTTTTACTGTCAGTGTGCTCCAGTCTGATATCTAGGTGTCAGCTATGAGAAAAATAGTGACTATTGCTTTGTAATAAAATTTAAAGATGGAGAAAGTGATGCCTCCATTCTTTTCCCTAAGGGTTGCTGTAGCTCAGTGCTTCTCAAATAGTGGGGCTCGCCCCTCAGGGGGGCTGTGAGGCTCCATAAGGGGGAGGCATTTGACCTCGGCAAACACTGTCATAACAAGCTAAACCTCGTGTTTATATCTCTGTATGTCTCTGGAGCTGAGACTGTGTTCTGCTTCAAACCCAGCTTAGAAAAGCTATGTATTGCAAAACGTGCTCATTGTAGCTATTAATCCAGGCATTACCTGTGATTTAAAACAAATCAGCTCAAATTATTTTATTTATTTTTGTTTTGCAGGTTAAAGCATTTTTAATAAAGATACTATTTATAGTCGCACGGTGGGGGGTGCAGAAAATGTTTTCTTCTTCCAAGGGGGGCATGACAGAAAATAATTGAGAAGCACTGCTTTAGCTATTCATGGGTGTTGTTCCAAATGAATTTCAGGAGTGTTTGATCCACTTCTTCGAAGACTGTCACGGATATCTTTAGAGAAATTGCATTAAATCTTACATCGCTTTGGGGGAGAATTGCCATTTTAATGATGTTAATTCACCAAATCCATGAACAGGTTACAAGTCTCCATTTCCTTCAGTCCTCTAGTTTTATGAAGCAATGTTTTGTAGTTATGTTTGTATATGTCCTTCACCTCTTTAGTTAAGTTGACTCCAAGGTATTTGAGTTTCTGTAACACTATTGTGAATGGGATTGCTTCTTTATGGTCCATTTCTTCTCATCACTACTTGTGTATTGCAGGCCATTGACTTTTACATGTTAATTTTGTAGATGCTACTTTGCTATACAAATCTATTGTTTTTAGAAGCTTTTGATAGGGTTGTTAGGTTTTACTAAATGTAGTATCATATAATCTGAAAACAGTGAGAGCTTGAATTCTTCCTTTTCTAGCTGGATGCTATTGATATATCTGTCTTGTCTAAGTGCTACGGCAAGTACTTCTTTTTTTTTTTTGGGGGGGGGGGGGTCACACCGGCAGCGCTCAGGGGTTACTCCTGGCTCTATGCTCAGAAATCGCTCCTGGAAGGCTCATGGAACCATATGGAATGCTGGTATTCGAACCACCGACTTTCTGCATGCAAAGCAAATGCCTTACCTCCATCCTATCTCTCTGGCCCTGATGGCAAGTATTTCTAATACTATAATAAATAGGAGTGGTGAGCGGGGCAACCTTGTCTTGTACCTGATTTTAGAGGAAAGGTTTTTACAACAGATGAGTGACTTATGAAACTTACACTGTGTGTACATATACACAGTGGAATACTATGCTGCTTTCAGGAAAAATGAAGTTCTGAAGTTTTCCTATACATGGCTGAACATGGAAACTCTTATGCTGAATGAAATGAGTCAGAGGGTGAGTGATAGACACAGAATAGTCTCAATCATCTGTGATATTTAAGAAAAATAAAGGACAGTATATTATATACTGTCATATATATAATACTCAGAGTCAATAGAGATAAGATTTGGAAAGACCAGCCCATGATATGAAGCTTAGCACAAAGTTTGGTGGGTGCAGTTAGAGAAATAACTACACCAACAACTACCATGAATATGGAAGTGAGTGAGAGAAATAAAATGACTGTCTTGAAGACAGGCAGAGGGGTGGTGGTGGAGGGAGATAGGGGACATTGATGATGGAAAGTTTGCACTGATGAAAAAGAAATGTATTTTTTATGACTGAAGCCAGTTACACATGTTTGTAATCATGTTGCTTAAATAACAATATTAAAATAAGTAAATAAATAAATAAATAAAAATTAAAAGAACAAAATAATTTGATTCACTTTGGATGGAACTGTAGTTTATTGTGCTATATGAGATGGGTGAAGAATAACACAGAATACTTTCTGCCATATTTGCAAATTTAGTAAAGGAATAATCAATATCCAATAGAAACAGACAATGAGTCTGTCTATACAACAGAGTTTGTCAAGGGAGTAATACGGGAAAGGAGGTGGTAGGAAAGCTTAAGATCTAGGTTGTGGGATGCTGACACTGTGGTGGTGGTTGCAGTATTGATTTCAGAAACTAAGAGAAAGCTACTGAGTCTGTGGGGTCCATGAATATTATAAAAATTATATAAAACTCCATATATTTATGACATTAAAGTTATTTATTTAGTAGTTCAGCATGTTCGTTTTATATCCCCCGATGCCCTGGGTTCTTCACAGTGTCTGTTTTCTCCTTGGAAATGTCCTACATGATCATGCATGCTTAGAAGCTGCAGAAAAGTCTCTGGAATCTGTTTTTACGCTATTGATGTCCTGTGATCTTTGTTTTTCTTGTTTCCCCGATGTTCTTAAAAGAACCGCTGCTTTTTTCTGCCATCTCCAGGGGACAGGTAAAGTGTTCAAAAGAGTCAGCTACCTATCCAGGTGCAATTGAGGGGGTCAAATAAGGTCAAAAGTCATATTCTCCCTTTAAATTTATTATCTCTGTACATTTAGCCATTTTTCATAATCAATTTGACTGGTTACATCTCATATATGTAAGATTTAAAACAACTCATTTAATTGGATCAGCTAGTGCACTCATTATCCCACTTCCACTACTACCATACCAATGCTGGCATGTTATTTGCATGTATTGTAAATCACAGAGTTTACATGAATATTTTAAAACCATAAAAATATAATAAAAATACAAAATGAATTAAAAATGCATTGTTCTATTATCAGAATCACAGTGATCTCATACATATTTGAAAATTTCAAGTAAAGTGCATGTTTTTAAGTTAATATAAACTATATCAATTAAGGTTAAGATATTTAATTGAATATTATGCAAAGCAACTAATCTCCATTTTCTGTTGTTTAAAATAAACATATTATTTATTATTAATTAATACTATAATCATGGCAATAATATAGTTTTTCTAAATCAAACAATTTGTGTTCTCATTGCCTTTTACACCACAAATAATTTGCTTATATCAGAAAAGCATGAAATACAAACAAAGCTATATAGATTTGAAGTGCTTGCCCTTTGAGGAAAAGAGTGTTATCTTTTTCAGAGTAATGGAAGAATCATAATATTGAGGAGACATAATCACAATTTTTTTACTTAAAGCTATGCCTAGTTCTTTTTTTTTTTTTACCACTTATGACCTTTCTAATAGTCGAGGCAAGATATATAATTGATGCTTATTCTTTAATAGCTCTAAAGGAATGAGTAAAAGTGACCTTTTTGTAACTGCTCTTATTAGTGATTGTGCCAAGACAGCAATTGACATAATAGCATTTACAAAGTGGGGCCTAGGTGTATGAGTGTGTATGAATGTGTGTGCTCTTTAAATACTCATAATGAAATTGAAACACTCACTCAATAGAGGCTTTCTGCCAATTGGACCTAGACAAGTAACATTCAGTTCCCTTACGATTCACCTTCAGTTGATGGATAGTTCTACTGCAAGATTTAAACAAAAGTTCATCCTTGCATTCATTTTAAAGGTGTAATGACTAAAACTTAAGTAATATGATCATATATTTATCTATTTTAAGGGCATTTTACATTCATTTATTTTATCATAGAAGATAATGACATTATTTTCACATAGAAAAATAAGAGACTAATCTAATATAATGATAAATTCAGACCTGTCTTACACTGATACATTCTGTGTTATTTCTATCATAATACTATATTCCACACTTAAAATTATAAAATTAAATTTTACTTCATTAAACTTACCTGCTTAGATAAAAATAATCAGAAACATAATCAATTCACAGTGTAACACAGTAGTGTAGAAAATGGAAATTAGGACCTCTCTTCTAATTCTAATTCTATAATTAGGCTACAGTAATGACCATATATATTTTTTAAAAGAAAATGTGGAATGACAAAAGAAAATGTGGAATGACAAAAGAAAATGTCCTTAATTTCTTTATTTTCCAGAGCAAAATATTAAAAATGTTGTTTAAATTTTTGAGCTACACAGTGTTGCTTAAAAGGGTACTCCTAGATCTCCACTTAGGTACTATCCTGGTGATGCTTCAGGAATCATATGCATCACCAGAGATATAGCATGGGTTACCACATGCAAAGCAAACACCTTATCAAAAGTTCTATTGCTCTGGCCCTGAGAAGAATTATTTTGAATAATATCTTTATGTAAGCATCATGATTACAAACATGTGTGCAGTTAGATTTCATTCATTAAAAAAAAAACCCTTTCACTAGTGCAACATTCCCTCCATCAATGCTCCCTATCTCCAGCCTTCCCCATCCCCTGTGAAGATTTTTTTTGTTTGTTTGTTTTTGGGCCACACCGGGTGACGCTGAGGGGTTCCTCCTGGCTATGTGCTCAGAAGTCACTCCTGGCTTGGGGGACCATATGGGATGCCGGGGGATCGAACCACGGTCCATCCAAGGTCCGTCCAAGGCTAGCGCAGGCAGGCAGACACCTTACCTCTAGCGCCACAGTCCAGCCCCAAGATTTTAAACAGACAAATAAGCATTGTTCCACATTTAAAGACAACAAATAAATGTTATTTCTTAAGAGAAATAGTGACAAATTTGTTATGAGTTTATAAGGTAAATTATGTTTATTTCTTACAAATTTTTTTATTTAAAATATATAATTATTTTTGATTATTTATTTTTAACAGAGAATTTTGGAAATAATAAACAGTTTATAAAAGTGAAAAATCATCCCTGAGTTTTGTTATAGTTATGAGTGATTAATTATTATACTTATTATAGAATTTTATTTTGATATTTTCCCATGGTGATACTAAAAAATGTATGAACATATGCTTAACAAATAGAATAGTTTGCCAGGAAGAACAGATAAGATAAATTAGAATTTAGCCATTAAAATTAAAGAGAGTGGGTTTAAAGAAAAAAATAGTTGGTTTCGGGGCCTAAGCAGACAATTTATGTTCTGACATATTATTTGAATTGAAGAAATTTTGGGTGAGGATTGGCAAATATGGATAGTAGAGACGAAAGCAGCAAATAAAAGTAACTGGTAGACTTTAAAAATATTTATTTAGAGACCTGAGAGATAGCACAGCGGTAGTGCCTTTGCCCTGCACACAGTCGATTCAGGACGAATGGTGGTTCAAATCCTGGCATCCCATATGGTCCCCTGCCAGTAGTGATTTCTGAGCACAGAGCCAGGAGTAAGCCCTAAGCACTGCCAGGTGTGGCCCATAAACCAACCAACCAACGAACAAAAAACTATTTAATCCCGGCATCTCATTTGGCCCTCTGTTCTTGCCAGGAGCAATTTCTGAGCAAAGAGCCAGGAGTAACTCCTGAGTGCTGCCGGGTGTGACCAAAACCAAAATTAAACAAACAAAACTATTTAAATACCTTGGCTTTTATAATAATACTATAAGAAGATTACTAAGCATATATATATATATATATATATATATATATATATATATATATATATATATTCCAAAGTACTTATTTTGTTTTCTTTTTTTTCTGGTTTTTGTTCCACACCTGGTGATGCATATCCGTGGATCGAACCCAGAACTGTCCTGGGTCAGCCGTGTGCAAGGCAAAATGCCCTACCACTGTGCTATCGGTCTGGCCCACTTTTTTGTTTTCTTTGGGTAGATTACTATAAATGAAACAACAGTATTTTGGATGTGTTGCTTTAAATATATATATTTTGAGATTTTTCATAGTTACTAAACACATTTGCATTCTCACCTACTATACTCCTTGTATATATGTATATCTGATTACAACATTTTTATTTACTTCAAACCACAAAGCATTAATGTGAGCAAGTTAACAGCAAAATACAGGGGCCGGGAAGGTGGCACTAGAGGTAAGGTGTCTGCCTTACAAGCGCTAGCCAAGGAATGGACCACGGTTCGATCCCCCGGCGTCCCATATGGTCCCCCCACGCCAGGGGCGATTTCTGAGCACATTGCCAGGAGTAACCCCTGAGCGTCAAATGGGTGTGGCCCAAAAACAAAAAACAAAAAAAAAACAAAACAAAAAAAAAACAACAGCAAAATACATAATCAGATATGTATTCCCATTTCATATGTGGAATACAGTCAAGTAAAGCAAGGGAACAGATACAATCAAAGTTTAAAGAAATCCTTGGGTCTTGCTTTTCAAACCTGTCTCTTGATTATGTGCCTTGTTTGCCTATCTCTGTTTCTTTGCTTGCTTATTTTCACTAGAGAGAAGTACATGTTGTCTCTTGAGCACTCACTTTCCTCACTTTATAGCTTTCTAAATAATTTCAATAAAAAATTACCTGAATCACCAAAGGGGGGTGAAAAAATATGGGAAGGGGAGAATAGTGAAGGAAAGGAAAGGTTAGTGAAGATAAAGAAAGGGAAGGGACGGAAGGGAAAATGAGTCTAGGGGATGGGATGGATCAAAGAACTTCTAATATTGCCAATTGTTGAACTATGGATACTAGTGTTGGTGGAGTGAGGGTGGGATACAGAGGAAGAAAAACATCATGGTGTGTTGGGAGGACAATAATCTAAGGTGAAAAATATTTGCATTTTAATGGTAAGTTTGCTGTGATAAAAATATTTTGAAGTATAACAAATTTATACCTCTAAAACATATACAGTCTTATAAAAAGAATTAAGTTTAAAAATTATTTTAAACAACCATCAGACTGATTCATATAATATTTATAAATCAGGCAAATACACAAGGATCAAAATATTAAGTTCAGAAATTCAAACTTATTTATTACAAAAATAATCTAATACTTTTATAAACAATGAATTAAAATGTTTTATATTTACCTGAATATATTAAAATCACTACATAAAAGCATTATATTTTTAGAATAAAAATTAAAAAGTAGAACTAAAAGACAGCACTTAATGTTAAAATAGGACAACCATACAAATAAGTGAAATATTGATTTTCTCCTAATGTTAGAAAATTGTCAAGTAAGTTTTATTTCATAACCTCTACTCAGTGTTAACTAGTGGTCCTATCCACTTCAATAAGTCAAGAGTAATAAATGACATAAATTATCTTTATTGTAGATGATATGAAATAAAAGTATAAAGGACTTTATGCTGAATCTACTAGTTTTAATAAAAAATCAGCCCCAGAACACCAAAACAAGTTAATATAAAAATCAGTTTCTATATAATCAAATAAATATTATAAAAATCCCACAAATAGTTGAATAGAAATAAATTTAAACACACATACATAACATTTTATTTACTTCAAACCACAAAATATTAATGTGAGAAAGGTTTTTTTTTTTTTTTGTGGTTTTTGGGTCACACCCGGCAGTGCTCAGGGGTTATTCCTGGCTCCAGGCTTAGAAATTGCTCCTGGCAGGCACTGGGGACCATATGGGGCGCCGGGATTCAAACCAATGACCTCCTGCATGAAGGGCAAACGCCTTACCTTCATGCTATCTCTCCGGCCCCTAATGTGAGAAAGTTAACAGCAAAATAAATGAATATAATGATACATGATTATAATGTATATGTATATACATATGTATAATATATAATGTATATGTATATAGGTGATGTATTGTGGGGAGCCGAACTGATGGATACTAGAACAAAGGTGCCTCAGAAATCCCTGACCTTGTTACCCACGTGACCAGAGACACCCATGCCCTGAGGACAAAGGAAATAGACAAATACTAAAGTAAATTCAAAGCAGCCCAATACATCCAGCCAGAAAGAAAATTATATAGCAACTTGTCTTTGTGTTAGCAAAAGATTAATTTTATTACAGCTGATGTTTTATTTATGCTTGCTGAGTAAAATTTATAAGACCCTGTTTGGATCTTGTGCTTTCAGTATAAACATGTGCTCAGGTCTACCTTTTTACCCCTCCCTATTACCTGCCCCCAGCTTATGCTAATAAGTGCTTGCAATTGTAATTGGTGGAAAACCTGTAACACCCCCTGATGTATTTCGCCCTTAAAAGCTGATCTCCCCGGCAATAAACCCCTTTTGAACAGCATGCGTTGTCTTGAGGATTTTTCTTACTAACTTCTTAAGTTCTCTTCACAGATCGGGCCTGCTCGAGTAAACCCACAAATTACTAGCGACCTTCATTCCCACACCCCCGCGGGTCGGGGGTCCCCCACAGAAGGTTGCAATGTATGATGATTATATTTTTATAATGCCTATTTCTCACAACTAGGTTTTTAGAATCAATGTAATTCAAATAAAATCAGATAAAAAATTTTAAGAAATTAGTTTATAATGTACATAGTGATAGAATATCCATAACTTCTCAAAATACAAAAACAAAATGTTTAGGAGCCTCATAATACTAAGTTAGGTGTAAATTTTATCTTTAATTTAGAAAATATTATTTTATTTTTATTAAACAACTTTAGTAATTAAAATGGTCTGGTGTTTGTTGAGTTTTACATCAATGAAAGAGATGACAGAATTAAATAAATGGATAAAGAATACAGTTTTGACACAGTTGTAAATTAGAACAAAGGCACAGACTACAGGAACTACAAGAAATAATAAAGCCAGATATTGATAACATTGTTAATAATTATGAATTATGGATCTAAATGTAAAATAAAAATGTCTAGTAATGAAAAAACACATCAACATCTTATAATAAAAGAAACTGGACACAATGCAAAAAAATAAAATAAATAAAATTGTATTAATGTGATCATCAAATATATTTCTTTTCTCTTTAAAATATGGAACGTTTCACGAATTTGCATATCATCCTTGCGCAGGGGCCATGCTAATCTTCTCTGTATCGTTCCAATTTTAGTATATGTGCTACCAAAGTGAGCACATCAAATATATTTCTACAATAAAAATTAATGGCAAATTTCAGACTTGAAAAAGTATTGATAATAAATCTAATGTAGTTCACTATTTGTTTAACTATTGGATTTGTGTTCTTTTTGGTGGAGTCTTACCATTCTAGGGCATGCTCAAGGCTTATGGTACAATGTGGAATGTGAAGAATAGAACCCAAGTTGACAATGTACAAAGGATGCCCCATCATACTATATTATTTCTCACCCTGTTTCAGATTCTGAAGTTTTAGCTACTCACAGTCAATGTCAGTCTGAAAATATTACATACTCTATAAACAGAAATATACAGATACTTATAGATACTGACAGAAAGTACTATATATTTTCTTACATAATTTTATCTATTATGCAATATTTATTACATAATATCACAATATGACACGATATTGTAAAATTCTATTTATTGTAATTTTTATCATTAACTTCTTAATTTTTCTAATTAATTAAATATTATAATATACATATTTATGAGCCTTGATATTATGGGGTTTAAGGTATTTATTAGTGATTTGGGAATATATCTTTATGAATATGAATATTTATATTAAATAAAACCCTCATTTTAAGCCCTCATATTTTGATTATATACAAAAACTTTTTCTTTAGCTTTTAATAGGTAATAAAAATAGGAGAAATTTTCCATAAACGAAGACAACTGGTGGGTAAATAAATATGAGCAAAAATACTTGATATCATTAGTCATCAGGGAGCTACCATGTAAATTAAATATGATATATTCCTAAAACTTCTTATAATTCCTAAAATTAAAAAGATTAAGCCAAATGTAGGAAAATACCAAACAAACTCAACTCTATAAATCACAGATTCAAAAGTAATTGAGTAGTTCATTGTAACTTAGCATCCACCTACCCAGAAATGTTCTGTCTCATGAAATATCTACAAGATCTAAATCAAAGGCAGAAAGTTTGTTGGGGAGAAACCGTTTATGGAGAATTCACTTTAAGAGAGTGTAAAAGTATAAAATATATTTATTGGGTCTTAGTTTTCATATGTGTGTATATTACACAATAAACATAAAATATTCACTAACGAACCTCACACAACTTTTTCATATATCATAGGTTTTCTAGAAAACTAATTATTGTTCATATTAAAATTAAAAGTTCAAACATCTTACTATCAGACATTAAATTCCTATGATTTTCTTATTAATTAGCTTTGGAGTTGAGAATATAATAGATAAAAATACAATTTTTAGTCAGTCTGTTTCCTTAATATTCAACATGAAAACATAGTACAGGGATAAGGGTATGCTTTGCTTGTGCCAGACATGAGAAAGATCCTCGAATCATATGGATGACTCTAACCTAGAGCTTCGAGGGATAGCCCAGCAGAACTGTCAGACTCTAATAACCCTGAAATTTTAGGCTGGCCAGAATCACATACTTTCTGATCACTGCTTAGTAAATCCACACCATTATTTGAAACATAGGAACTTAAGAAATAGAACCAGGTATAGGGTAACTTGCATTCTGCTCAGCCAGGTTCATTCCCTGGTAATCCCATATAGTTCCTGAGCACTGCCAGAACTAATTTCTAAGTAGGCTAGGAGTAATCCCTAATCTATGCTGCATGTGGCTCAGAAATAACTATATTTTCACAGATAAAATTAATGTTACATGTATAAGTATCTTAAATTCTAATATATTTGAGCAAATATATTGCAATGAAATTAGATGGCCTGTGAGCAACAGTTTACCCCATTCTTACAGAGCTGCTGTTTTTCAAACCATGTCTTTGCGACAGCATGCCAATATATATTTATTAAAAAAACTTATTTTAACAGAAAGGCCTGAACTTAATGTTATCATTTATTTGCTTCAAATACTAAGGGAAAATCTTGTCAGTTAGATAAATTCTTTGTCCCTTAGGACTAACAACTAAATCCTATTCTATAAGTCAACCCAGAGACAGATTTAATTAGAAAAATGCTGAGTTAAAGTTTGAAATCATGTATAATATAAGTCACAATTGGAAGCTTTCAGTCATTCCTATTGGCTGTCTCCATGCTCTGTAAATTTCTCTGAGATGTCCAGATGGCAAACTTCCTACTTTCCTTCACAATGTTTTTCACAATAAAGCTGAAAGAAACAGCACCTCTGTGTGAGTGTGTGTGTGCAAGCTCCTGTGTGGTCATGTGTGTGTATGAGTGTGTGTGTTTGTGTTTTAGTAAGGGACCATTAAGAGTCTTGTTTATCTTGTTTCTTTATATCAAATTTATGACAATAACTGGCATGTTTTTTTGGTGAAAAAAGATACTTAATCAATGTATGTCCGTAACTTTTACTAGCTTCTAAGGATTTGTGCACACATCAAAGCTCAGATTTCCTTAAAATTTTGCCAGTATGTTTCCCTTTAAATAGTACAGATATTTCTGATACAAAGATTTACTTAAATTTATAATTTGTTTTTACTTACTCAATTTTATTTTTAGTTCGGACATTTTAATGGGAACCTATTTATAGAAATAAACTTTTAGAAATAAGTAATATAGAGGGGGAGAGAAAGAAGAGAAAAGAAATAAGTAATATTTTGTCACCTTATTTTATCAGTACTTTTTCATGTTTCATTTGCTTAAAGAACTTTATGAAGTGTTTTATGAAGTTGAGGCTGACAGTTGAACCAAATATAATACTGTAGTATTTTTACCAGTATCACTATCCTTTACCAGTGTTCCAATGTTCTCTCCTGCCTTCTCAACTTCCCTCCTCAACAGGTACATTTTGTTTATTGTAGTTTAGATCTGGTGCTTTCAGTGTTGAATCTGTCATTTAAATATAGAGCTATACGATTCCCTTAAAATAGATATATGAAACCCTTGAGCCCTGCTCCCGATTACATCTCCTTAACATCTTTCTTCCTTCCTTCCTTCCTTCCTTCCTTCCTTCCTTCCTTCCTTCCTTCCTTCCTTCCTTCCTTCCTTCCTTCCTTCCTTCCTTCCTTCCTTCCTTCCTTCCTTCCTTCCTTCCTTCCTCCCTTCCTTCCTTCCTTCCTTCCTTCCTCCCTCCCTCTCTCCCTCCCTCCCTCTCTCTCTTTCTTTCTTTCTCTCTCTTCTCTTTCTCTCTCTCTTCTCTCTTTCTCTCTCTTTCTTTCTTTCTTTCTTCTTCTTTCTTTCTTTCTTTCTTCTTTCTTTCTTTCTTTCTTCTTTTCTTTCTTTTTCTTCTTTTCTTTCTTTCTTTCTTTCTTTCTTTCTTTCTTTCTTTCTTTCTTTCTTTCTTCCTTCCTTCCTTCCTTTCTCTCTCTCTCTCTCTTTCTTTCTCTTTCTTCTTTCTTTCTTTCTTTCTTTCCTTCTTCTCTTTCTTTCTTTCTCTCTCTTTCTTTCTTTCTTCTTTCTTTCTTCTTTCTTTTCTTTCTTTCCTTTCTTTTTTCTTTCTTCCTTCCTTCCTTCTTTCTTTCCTTCCTTCCTTCTTTCTTTCCTTCCTTCCTTCCTTCTTTCTTCCTTCCTTCCTTCCTTCCTTCCTTCCTTCCTTTCCTTCCTTCCTTCCTTCCTTCCTTCCTTCCTTCCTTCCTTCCTTCCTTCCTTCCTTCCTTCCTTCCTTCCTTCCTTCCTTCCTTCCTTCCTTCCTTCCTTTCTTTCTTCTTTCTTTCTTTCTTTCTTTCTTTCTTTCTTCCTATAATAACATCTTTTTTCCTCCTGGGATTTCTTTTGGTTCTATCTTTCTTTTTAAGGATTTACCTTCACTCATTACACTTGTTGCAGTTACTAATTTCCAGAAACATACACACACATATTGCAAATAAATTATTTTTAGTTGAGGATTGAGGACATTTAGGATGTAGGACTGGACATTAGTATGCTCCTCTTACAAGAAACTTAACATTGCTGAATATTTCTTACATTAATTTAACAACTTTTGGTACTATATATAATTGATTTTTCATTTAATAAAAATAAAATTTATATCTGTATAGCTGTATATACACTTGGCATTTTAATTTTCAAATTTAAAAATTGAGTTACAAAACTTTTCTCCATATCACTATTTTTGTTTTACTAAAATATTTATTTTTATTTAGCATCATATAAAAATTTGAAATTAAGAAGCATTTAAAAATCTTTTATATCTCTTCTATTCCTTACAAGATCTTCACCTTTCCTAAAATAAAATTACAACTTTTTCATCTATTTTTAATATTCATTAACATCTTTAATTTTTAGATTCTCCCAAATGTAGTTTTAGAATGCATTGTTTTCTATCTAGTAACTTTATTATTGTTTTTCTTACTTAGATGTGAAGACTATTGTCATTTAAAATCATATAAAATATTTTAAAGAATAACTTCCATTATTTAAGAATCTGATTAATAATTCTAAGTGAAATTGTGCATTTTTTAATCTTGAAAAATGTATTTAAATACATTTTCTTTGAGTATGTGTTTGTTTTTGTTTTTCGGGCCACACTCGTTTGATGCTCAGGGGTTACCCTGGCTAAGTGCTCAGAAATTACCCCTAGCTTGGGGAGACCATATGGGACTCCAGGGGATCGAACTGCGGTCCTTCCTTGGCTAGCGCTTGCAAGGCAGACACCTTACCTCTAGCGCCACCTCACAGGCCCTGAGTATGTGGTTTAAAAACACCTTTTTATAGATGTTTTAGAGGGTAGGGGCATTGAATCACAAATAGTTCTGCTCAGTACATCTGGCTCTGTGCTCAGATTAACTCTTCCTAGTGTTCAGGAGACATATGATGGAACTAAGGCCAGCGGCCTATGAAAGCAAGGGCCTCATACCCTGTACTAGCTAATCCCTAAAACACATTTTTATTGTAATCATTTATTGTATACGTTACTTTTCCTTGGCATTCAATTGCTTGTTATTTTTTGTCTTTCTGTTTTGTAGGTAGTTCTCTTTTCTGCTTGTAGAGATAGTTATGGTAGTCTTCTAGTTTTGTCTCACTTTTCTGTCTTACTTTTTGTTTCTCTCCATCTATGTATTTGTTTGTTGTGATCTTTACCTATTTTCTGTATCCTATGAAATCATGAATTATTATTAGGATTTGAAACGTAAGTATTGGGAGTATTTTAGTTTTCAAACAAAATAGTATAACATTGGGGAACTTGGCTTAATTTTAATAATAAATTTTCCTTGTTTCTCTCCAATAGTCTACAATTTAAGTCTTTGGGCTACATTTACACAGAAAAAATCCTCTCCATGGAATGAAGATGTAAGAGTAACTAAAGAAATATAAAACAAATATTTATAGTAGTAAGGTTCTCTTCCTTTCCTCCTCCCAAATCTATAAAAGCAACGTCATTAAAAATGTAAACTAACAGCTGTCCTTGAGCTAGTGATTGAAAACATCTTCTTTAGATTTTCTACTCAGAAATCATACACAGTCCATGATTCTTCCAAAACTGTAGAAATGACATCTGATACTCTCTAAGGGAAAAGATATCTCGTTACAATATCTATTTTCCAATTAAAACTGAAAGTTGTAAATAATCAAATTTACTCTCTGTTTTTTTAATATAAATTAAAAGAGTCCTAGAGTTGGTAGGGGGATGGTGAGACCTTTCTTCACTAGACCTGGCTCCCACAGCCCCTTTAGCCTGGCGGATCTGAAGATTGCAGAGTGACAGTGGAGAAATTCACAGAAACAGTCAGATGAAGTTCCAGGAATCAGCCAGCTTTATTTAAGGTCCCAACCTAACATATACATTTCCTCACATGGCTTCTATGCAAAGCCTTTTCCTAGCAGCTACTTCTCTACTTCTGCCTCTCTCAGCCTCTGTCTCCCTTTCAGCTGATTTCCAGGCTTCCTTGCTGACTAGCTCCCTTTGTTGAAACTACTGCTGCGGCTTCTTTGCTAAATCTCAACTGCTGATACTGAATTTGATGTTGAATTGCTGATACTGAATCAGATGCTGAATTTCTCTGTTGAATCTCGCTTCTGCCCCACTTCTCTTTCTACCTCTCCTTCTTAATCCCTCTCTCACCCCAAGTTAGCCTCCTTTACCCACCCATTTTAGATGTGGGCAGTTATAATCATTCAGGTAGGATAAATAAGAAGTTGGGGGATGGAATACTCACAACTCTCCAACAATTCCGAACGTTGGCATGTGTAATGATTTAAGCATTTTATAATCCTTTTAGTTACATTCTCCATAAATCCTGCATCATGGTTTTTCTAATACCTTGAAGTGTTGAATCAGTTTCTTTGGAGACTCAGGTAAAGAGCTGAATCTCAGATAAAGCAGTTTGGTTTGCACACAGCAAAACTTCAGAGGCAATAAATGATGCTTCTTGGAATCTCTGTATATTAATCCATTTATCCATCAAAATTTAGGTTGGAAAAATAAGCTAAGCATTCAGTTACCTGTATAACATTAAATGTAATTATAGTTTGATTAATTCATGCTTTATTTATATTTTATGTGTTAAAATATTGTATTTTAGTAATCTTACATTAAATATAGAATTCCAAAATGTTAAAATATTTCTATTTAGAAGAGCTGATTTTTATAACATCACATTATTTAAATATAATGATATTTTTTCACTTATTTTTTTTAAGTTTTGTTTTATAGATTGTCTTATTTTATCCATCTTTAAATATTAGAGTATTTTGGCCAGAGAGATAGGGCAGGTCTAAAGACATTTGGCTTACAAGGAGTCAAATCTGGTTTGATCTGGAAACTGCATACAACACCAAGAGTGTTTCATTCATACACAAAGAGACAAGAGTAAGTCTTGGGGTCTGATGAATGTGACCCCAAAACAAAAATGCAAATATTAAAAAATGATGAGACAAAAATGGTTATTTCAAATATTTGTGTAATATAAGGAAAGAAGGAAAGAAAATTACAACAGCTTATGAAGCAAAGCCTGAGGTATTTCCTGCATAACTTGGTCTGAGTCTGCTAAATTTAAGGTGGCTGGTGAATGAGGAGTGGTCTAGGGATAGAGACAGTGTGAGGGATACTGGAATGCAACAGATGGCTATTTTAAGATCATATGACATTCTTAAACCATTAGTACTCGTACTATTTTAAATTATGATGACTCAATTAAAAAACAACATGCAAATGTGGGAACTCTTTATTCTTATAGTGTATTATTATTGAAATAATTTTATTAGTGCCTGAATGATTTTTTATACTGTTTTATAATGATGTTTTTAGTTTCTTTTTTTTAAGAGTTTTTTTGGAGGGGGTGTTTGTTTTTTGATTTTTGGCCCACACCTGGTGGCACTCAGGGGTTACTCCTGGCTCTGTGCTCAGAAATCACTCCTGACAGGCATGGGGGGGGAACCATATGGGATGGTGGAATTCAAACTACGTAGGTCCTTGGTCAACTGCTTGCAAAGCAAACACCCTAACTCTATACTATCTCTCCGACCCCTGACGTTTTTGTTTGTAATTTTAAGTTAAATATTTTCTTTATAATTTCAACTGGTAACTGAATATCCTTTTTAAAAATCACAATGACATTATAAATTTTATCATGTCAGTAATATGTTGATATCTTCACAGCTCATTTCTCAAATTGCAGTCTTTCATTCCTTCATTTTTCTTACTCAAGTAACATTAAAGTAATCTTATAATATGTATTTTCCTCTTCAAATTTTTTTTATTTTACTCATTTTCTATTCTTGAAACAAGTTCACCTACATATTCCCTGTCATTTCATTTTTCTACTAACTTTCTAACCTCCTAACCTTGTCGAATAATAGTTATTCTTGGCATGTGTCCTCATTGTAACCTTTGTTTCAAATATGACAACTTTGTTTATACTAATGTGATATCATATGTGTATATATTATTGAAAATTAACTCATGGTTTTGCACAGGACTTACCTTAATTATTTGATTAATTTTATTAGCAAATTTATATTTTATTTATATTTAACTATACATGAGCATGGAATATGACATCTTGAAACTAGATCTCATTTCAATGAGGTGATATATTAAAATTAATTTTGTAGCTTCTTTTCGAAATTCTATCTTTTCCTTTAGTTTGTAAGGCTTACTCAGTATTGCTCAGTCTAGTGCTTAGTGGTAACAAAATTTAAAAAAATGCACTTTCAAATTCTTGCCTAATTGCTAAAAATAGTCAAGATATATAAATAATGTGAGTGCCTGTCAATGGGAAACACACACATATGCACACACATCATAATTCAGCCTTTTGAGAGAAGATAACCATAGGTGGGCCTTGAGATTGAATGCATTATGTATGTTTTGTGAGGTAAGCTAGAGGAAAACAAATCTCTGATGACATTTTTCTGGAAAGTATTAATTAATAGAAAAAGAGAGTCTGGAGATGGATATTGGAGACTATATGGAATATGAAAAAACAGATACTAAAGGGTACAAATCTAAAAGTAGCTGGATAAATTCTGGATATAAAATATATATCTTCGTTATCATAGTCAATAATACTATTTTGTATAATTGAATTTAAAACAAATACCATTACCACAGATAGGAAATGAGAATGATCTAATAGAAGTGGTGAAGCTACAGTGATAATCATATTTCTTTTTTTTTTTTTTTTTTTTTTTTTTTTTTTTTTTTTTTGGTTTTTGGGCCACACCCGGTAACGCTCAGGGGTTACTCCTGGCTATGTGCTCAGAAGTTGCTCCTGGCTTGGGGGACCATATGGGACACCGGGGGATCGAACCGCGGTCTGTCCAAGGCTAGCGCAAGCAAGGCAGGCGCACCTTACCTTTAGCGCCACCGCCCGGCCCCGATAATCATATTTCAATGTACATGGCTGTCAATGCAACATAATATGCTTTGTACGTGGTAGACCTGGATTCAATCCTTGGCATCCTATATGGTCCCCCAAGCCTACCAGGATTTAGCCCTCAACAATGCCATGTGTGGTGCCAAAACAAATAAACAATAAAACATTTTATTCAGAATACATTTGTGCAACACTTTTGATTCTATAGTTTATTATAAAATAATAACAAAGAGGAAAACTGATTAACTTAATTGCAATCAGATTAACCTTTTTGTGTTTTTGTGTTTTGTGTGTGTGTGTGTTTTGGGGCCACACCCAGTGACTCTCGAGAGTTACTCCTGCTCTGTGCTCAGAAAATGCTCCTGGCTCGGGGGGCCATATGGCATGCTGGGATAGTACCAGCATCCGTCCCTGGTCAGCTATGTGCAAGGCAATCACCCTATACACTGTGCTACTACTACGGCCCCAGAGATTAACTTTTAATTATTAAAATGCTTCCTCAAAAAGAATGAACAAAAAGTGACAATATGAGAAAAGACAATTGAAACAATTAAAATTATCAAAGTTTTATATTATGTATATAAACAAATTTTGTGATGGATTAGAAAATAGAAAATGGTGACAGTTTGTTTTTAGTGTACCCCTATCTTTGCAATGTGTTTCCAATTATCCATCAAGAAAAATAGACATTGTATATCACTTTAATGTGAGATAACTTTGCAAATTGCTTCAGTAATGAAACATGGCTGGAACAATTTGTACTGCTTATAAGATTGGATTTCAGGAAGTATTTAATCTTCGAAACTTGCTCTTGGTCCTTCCCAGATGCCTAGGTCAATAAACTCTTTTAAAAAATGCTAAAGTATGAATGCAAGCCCTATCATCATACAGCCTAAATTCTTTATTCCAAGAAACAAAACGTTGAATGGACTGCAGTTTCTTTTGTGCACCTGGCTGAAATTATTCTTAATTTTTTTCATATAGACTATGCAAAATCATAGTTTGAGTCTACTAAATGTTGGTAGTTTACTAAACAATATAAGATAATAGATGATACAATATCTAAGAAGTTATATCCACAAAAAATTGAAATTAAATTTTTTACCAAGTGAAAATATTACTAAATGCTGAGGAAGAAATTATAACTGAAATCCTTACACATTACTGATTATGGTATTAATTTGTACAACAACTTTTCAAAGTACAAATATCAATCAAATAAAGTATTTCCAAAATTTTAGAGTCAGTAATTATACCCATATGCAAAATTCAACATAAATTGTGCATTTATTCAAAGAGCTGCAAAATGAAAACAATTCAAGTATCCATAAACTCTATAATAAATTCTTAATCCTGGTTTAACCATACATTAGTATGCAATAATTAACATTTACAAAGTAGAATGACAAATTGTGAATAAATCTCACTAGCAGTCTTTTGAGTAAAATAAACCAGAAATTATATGCTATTACTTTACTTTTCATATGTTTTAATATTGTATCAAAGTAAAATTGTTCTGTCCAGAAATTACTTCATCTAATAGAATTCAAAAGCAAAACTATTTTAACAACAATGATCAGTAGAATAGTGACTTTTCAGTGTTTAGGCAAGTCTTACCTCAACTCACACCTGTTAATTAAATGATAGTGTCTCTTCAGTATTCAATTCTAGTAATATCAGATCCAGTTACAAAGGTGCTATGTTATTACCAGTGATTTTGTTTTAACTTTTATGTTCAATTTAAAAGTGTATATGTATACTATATAGTTATAAAATAATACAATTACTCTGAAAGAAATAAAGTTGGCCTAAGTAAATTCCCAAACCACTAATTAAAAAAATTATTTGAAAGAGTAAGCAACAGAAGTACCTTTGGTAAAAACTAGCTGTCCAAGGACTGGAGCGATAGCACAGGAGTAGGGTGTTTGCTTTGCATGCAGCTGACATAGGACGGACTTAGGTCCGATCTCGCCATCTCATATGGTCCCCCACGCCAGAAGCGATTTTTGAGAGCATAGCCAGGAATAACCCCCGAGCGTCACAGGATGTGGCCCAAAAAATAAAAACAATAAAAAAAAAAACTAGTTGTCCATATATTTGTAAGTCTATTGCTATAATTTCTATTATATTCCACAGACTGATTTTATCAAATTTGGAATTACTACTATCTAGTTATTGTAGATTACTAACAATGATTAATATGTAATATTAACCTATAACATTGTACTATATTTTTGAAGTAGTTTGGACCTTTGTATTTCCAGGCATATTTATAATTAAATTTTTGTAATTATAGTTTCATTAAAACTCATCTATTTGACTTTTTAATCAAGATTTTATCAAATTTATCAAAACTAAAATCTTCTGGCCATACTGGTATCTTAAAAATGTTGAATGTTTTCTAATCCATAATGTATTATCTCTGCATATGCTTATGCATTTTTAATGTCTATAAATGTATCATAGTTCTGTTTGTTTGTTTGTTTTAGGCTACATCTGTTACTCAGGGCTTACTCCTGGCTATATGCTCAGAAATTGCTCCTGGCTTGGGAAACCATATAAGATGCTGGGGATCGAATCCTGGTTCATTCTGGGTCAGCTGCATGCAAGGCAAATGTCCTACTCTGTGCTTTTGCTCCTGCCCCAAATGTATCATAGTTCTAACTAATATCATGAATATTCTATATATTTTGTTAGATTTATCTAAGTAAACTTGATTAATTTATGTTATTTTAAATAATATTGTTTTAAATTAAAATTTATAATATATTTTATAGAAAGCTAAATTAATTTATAGAATTTTATACTTTTTATATCTGCTTTTATTTTCACTATTTTCTTCTTTGTACTATATTCTTTCAAAACTTTTAATTGACATAAACCTTTTTTTCTGCTCAGTTCTGGTTTTTCAATTCAGGGCTTTCCAAAGCAAGATAAAGACTCTGTAATTGTTTTAATGTCCCTGATATTAAAATTTCTTATGGTTAGGGCTGGAGAGAGAGCATGGAGGTAAGGTGTTTGCCTTGCATGCAGAAGGACAGTGGTTTGAATCCTGGCATTTCTTATGGTCCCCCGTGCCCACCAGGAGTGATTTGTGAGCAGAGAGACAGGAGTAATCCCCTGAGCGCTGCTGGCTGTGAACCAAAAAAAAAACAAACAAAAAAAAGTCTTACGGTTGATGTCACAATCTGATAATCTGTTTGTGATACAATTGATTGTTGAGTCATAGATTTTATATAATATTTGTATTTTCTTTTATATATATAATGTGTTGTGTTAATTGATTTGAGTATTTTAAACCATTCTTGCATCTTTTGGGTTAATTTCATTTTATAATGGTCTGGGGGGTTTTTGGGGTGATTTTCGTTTTAATTTCTTTATAAATTATATTTGCATATTATAGATTATATCCAAATATCCATATACATGCAATATATGGATGACATATAACTTGCTTGCTCTACGGACAAAAAAATATGTCATCATTTGCCTGCAGGCTGCTGATTTAACAATAGTCACAGAAAAACATTCGTTTTTGCTTCCATATCAATATTTGGGTTTGTATTGGAGTGTACTTCAAAAGATCTCTATTTTTCTGAAAAATCTAAGAACTGCTCATCGTTTTTCAAAGTGTTTTTTTGTTTGTTTGTTTGCTTGCTTTTTCAAAAACTTGTAAGTGACATAAGTTGGATCTGTCACTCTCTTGGGATTCCAAACTCTGAAATCATAATTAAATAGTCCCAGGTGTTTAACTCAAAAAGCCAAAAATGAATTAGATTTCTTCATGGACTGGCTCCAAAAGTCCTATCTTTCCAGCTTCATGCCTGGAGAGAAAGTGTGGCTTTTAATTTTCTCAACTCTTTATTTTTCTCTGGTTACTATTGCTCAGCTGTGTGGGCCTTTAGAATGGGGTTATTTACACAACAATCAATCTCACACATTTATGCTCTATTTATAATTGATCGGTGCTCTGATCAATAAAGTGTCAGAGCAGTTTCTTTATTAGGTTTTGATTGTGAAATAATAGTACTGTCAATTCCAAAACATAAGTGAAATAATATTACCTGTCTGTGAACCAATTTAAAGAGCCTCATTAGATCTGTCAGAAAAAGAATCCTCCCATTTTCCTGCTGGTAAGGCCTGCGATTTTTTTCAATAGGACACATTATAGTTTCTTCAGTTATCTTGTTATCCCTATCCCTGGTGCCCTTGTGTTTTACATTGACTGGTTATAATCAGAAAAATATGGCATCACTGACCCTTCAGTAACCACAAGTGTCCACAAATTACAAGTCTGCTCCACAAATGGACTTGCCATTTTTAATTACTTACTATCATATGTTTCATAGCCATGCAATGTAGTAAGAGACTCAGCCTATGTTGTTAACAGTTCAGTGGAATCATCACTGCTTCCCTAAATTCTCATAACCACTTGATTTAGGAGTTGCATCAGTAATTACAAGCTATTCTACAAAAGCATTCCGAGCAAATTTTCATCACTCACATAAGAGCCCATGCTCACCTCACAGGGTCAATGACTCAAGGGAATAAAACTGCTGACCATTTAGCATGCCAATATTTAAGTCTCTTGCTGAAGAAAATGCAACCCTCCATATAATGTCTGCCTTTTTCATGTGAACTATCATATTCTATGTAGGCAAGCTATACAGATTTTTGATAAATATATCACTTGTTCACCTTTGCATAAAAGAATACATGTAGTTGGGGCCAACTCCCAGGTTTACAGACAAATTATGGCAAATTAATATTACACATGTTAAATTCTTTCAAAAAAACCTTATTTCTATGTGGCTTTAAATACATATTCTCATTTTGTCGGGCAACACTGAGGACTTCTGAAAGAGATAAAACTTTATGCAACTTTATGTTTTCTCTCAGGAGCATTCTCAATCCATAAAAATAGACAATGGGCCAGCATACACCAGTTAAAATTTTCAATCATTTTACAACAAATGCAAATCAAACATATTACTGGAATCCCCTATAATCTGCAAAAACAATACAGAGAAATTTCAAAACTGAATTATTAAAATAGAGGAAAAGAATCATGCCACTTCATGAACTGTAATAAAATACAAGGAAAAAAGTCATGCCAGGCCAATGGACCTGTTATTCTTAATATTATTTTAACTAACCTTCTTGAATTTACACCAAGGAGAGTCCTACACAGCTGAAGAAAGACACTTAAAAGAAGATGCACAGGTACAAATAACAATGAATTCACTTATTTGGGTAAAAATAGATATTGAATGTATTGATGTTAATCTCATTTGAGGAAAAGGTTATGCTTGTATTTCCACAGATGGCAACCCTGCCAAGTATCTCTGGATCTCATTATGCCTTGTCAGAAAGAGGATGGTCACAAATGATGAAACTCAGACTCCAGTGCACAATAAGTAACTTTTAAAACCCAAGACTGCAAAACTCACCTCAGACTCAACACAGACTATGGGAGAGAATTAGAGCAGGAAACAAACTGCAACTTTAAAAGGTAACCAGGACAATAAACTGAGACTTCACAATAAGACAGAGACTACTGGGATTAGCATTACCAGTACCAGAACCTCGGTTCTGTAGATGAGGGAACTGGCATTCATAATAAAGGAAACACTTGTTACATGAACTCAGTATTACAATGTCTGTATAACATTCCACATTTGGCTGATTAATTTTCCCAGTACCATAACAACGAAGACATTTACTGGTCAAATCTATGGGGATATAAATGCAAAGTGGCAGAAGAATTTGTTAATGTAATAAAAGCCTTGAGGGTAGGACAACACAGGTATATCAATCCAAAAGTCTTTAAGATGATGACGAGTTTGCAGGGCACAATCAACAAGATCTACAAGTACTACTTCCATTCCTGGAGGATGGTCTTCATAAAGACTTGAACAATGCTGATAGGCAGAAAGACATAATGAGGAAACTAGTGCTCATCTTGTTGAATTAAAAGCTTCAAAATAAGCTTGGCAGAGACACAAGAACTTTAATGAGTCTATTATTACTACACCTTTCCAAGACCACATCTACCACGAAGAATCTCTGACATTTAAGATTTTTACACATTCCTTTTTGTTTTTGACATCTGCAGATAAATTCATTTTGCAAGATCACCTTAAGTTATTTTTCAAAGAACTGAGACAATAATAGGATCCTGCAACATACAGCAGGATTCCTTATATAAAGGACAGTAATTTAGAACTTACTACCTGTTTAGCAACTTATGAAAAAAAAAACTTTGGTGACATGGTTAAGACAGAATAGAAAAAGCCATTTGGCAGGACCAGCGTGATAGTGCAGCAGTAAGGCATTTGGCTTGCACGTGGCTGACCCAGGACAGACTGAGGTTCGATCCCCCTGCATCCCATATGGTTCCCCTAGTCAGGAGCGATTTCCAAGTGCATAGCCAGGAGTAACCCCAGAACATCACTGGTGTGGCCCAATAACAACAAAAAAATAAAAGGAAGAAAATAAAGAAAAAGCTGTTTGGTTTGAGAATGATGTAATCTAGCATAATCTCATCTAATAATAATAATAATAATAATAATAATAATAATAATAATCTAATCACTTTTTTCAGCCAAGTCTCTTTTACTAGCAATGATTCCTAGAAATTAGTTATTACAACAAATGGCCTAAAATTTTTTAACACATTCTTTGCTACTTTATATTTATGAAGCAATTTTACCCACTTCCATTTACCACCTTAGAAGGGTCAGTTTTAAAGCTGTAACATATTTATTGATCAATTACATATGTGTTTGCATGTGCTTGCATGTTTGCTGGCTACACATGTTTTTCTAATGTCTATTTGTTTTATACACAATGTCTGTTTTGTACATAGTTCTTCAACCTTCTTCCCACACGCCAATCATCAAAATCCTTTCTATTTTTTTCATTATGCTCACTTATCCCAGATGTGTTGCTTCCCTATTAAGCCCCTTAACCCCTACAGCTCAACACCCATTGAACCCTGGATCACGACCCAAACCCCACTTCATACCTATTCAACCCGCCATTACTATGGACTGCCTCTCTCAACCAGAATTTGATTTTTGATTGAGTCCTAGTTTAAGGACTTGTTCCGCCAATTGGTGAATCTTGGCTTCACTCAGCAGTTTCAGGAGATTCCCTCTGCCTCCTTGACTGCCTTCAACTGACAAATCACTTTAGTATCTGAAACAATAATCCAGTTTCTACACACTTTGGACTCATTCAACAGACCAGGACAGATATGTGTATTTCTTTAAGTGTACTTTTTAAATGGATTATAGTATTGCTCATTTGGACATGTTCAGTAGAATAGTAGGGTATATGTATATTTTTATAGGTTTTTTCCTGGATAAAAGTGTTATTGTACCTATGTATCAGGAATTATATAGAGTAAAAAGTTTGAGGAATAGATATTGCAACCTACCCATAGTCCCCTGGTGCCCAAATATTACTTTGTGGCAATATCCTTCCTTTTCTTTTTTTTGCATAGATCCAGTAAAATGAGGAAATCTTATGTGAGTGAAGAGTTCCTGACTATTAAATACTGCAAAATTTATATGTTACAGGTGATCCTTTACCCCTGAATATTACGCACTTGACTTAAATTTCAGTTTCTCCAAGATGCGAGACCTAGAGCTAATGTCTGTCTAGTATTATTTTCTTCTTGGGAATAAACCATCATCAACAACATCAACCAACATCAAAACCAGGAACAGATTTTGAGTCACTTTGACAATGAAAGATCCATGAACAAGCTTCATTTCCACAGGGCAATGACTTGCAAACCTGGCTTTTCTCTTGATTTCCAGGCAATGACATATAAACCATAGTATGTTTCATGAAACCCTGACAACAACATAGGACTTGATATCCGAGGGACATTAGTGCCATACCTGATGATGACAATGAGAAGAAATTTCCTGAGACCTAGAAGAAAAACTCTCTAAGTTAGGCAAAATTAGACTTTCTTAAGCCTGCAGTTGAAAAATGGCCAAAAGTTTCCTAGTAAAGGCTGCCATGCTCTGAAACTATTGCTATTATTGCCGCAGCGTTTACTGTACCTATGCAAAATATGGCCATTTTTAGCACCCTTTTACAGTTTCCTGCATTTTGTGGAGAACATTGAAACACAATTTATACTGGATCTTCTATTTTAGTAAACAGAAAAGATGGTGTTACTGATCTCTTTTTTTGTTTTTGTTTGTTTTGTTGTTTTTTTGGGGGTCACACCTGGCAGCACTCAGGTGTTTCTCCTGGCTTTGTGTTCAGAAATCGATCCTGGCTGGCTTGGGAGATCATATGGGATGCTGGGATTCGAACCACCCCCCATCATGGGTCAGCTGAGTGCAAAGCAAGTGACCAACCGCTGTGCTATCTCTCTCTCTAGCCCTGGTCTTCTCTTTAAACAAACATAGCTTTCTCTTAAAGACCCACCTAATCAGGAAGAGTTTCTAGAAAATTTCTTTGCCTTCTCTCCCCAAACCATGAAGGTGATATTAATTTTTCAATAAATACTGTGGTCTTGGTCAGTCTTTTCTTCTTGTTCCATGAAGTAGATAGTTCCCCAGACACATGGTTCACCCTCACATTTTAGTTTGGATTATTTCCTGCAGTGGCCCAAGACTCACTCCCCTGGGGTGGAATTATTGCATGTGTGTTGGAGTCTTCCTGCAGTCCCAGTGGTGGATCGAACGGGCCATCCAGCAGTTGCTGTTCAGCCTCAGTGGGCAGAAGACTCCTTGGCAGACTGCCTTTACAAGCGAGTCCTGCAAAGCGTTGAAAAGAGAAAATTCTAGCTGCAGTGCCAACAAATACTCTTACACGGTGGTTCTGTCAGAGCAGTTCCAACATTATTGAGTAGGCTCATAGTTTATATAGGGTAAAAGAAAAAGTTAGCAAGAGGGTGAAGGGGCTCATCACCTGAAGAAAGATTCTACTACGCACTGGGTAACTAATTAAATTGCCTAATGCAGAATTAACAAGCATGTTTTTCTGCAGTTTAATGGTTGAACAGCTAGCACATTCTATGACTGTTGTTCTATTTCAGAAACGGACAGCCCGCATCCTGTTATTGAGCTGCTTGTTGAGGTGATGAAAACCATGTGCTGGTAACAGAGCCTGAAATGGCAGAAAAGGTATAGTTCTTTGCTGTAGAATAAGCCATCCATAAGCCAGATAATGGTGTAGAGTGCAACACATGTGGTTTCCACCATGAAACTACCTATCTCCTATTATGTACACTGAAACATATATGCTATTTCTGTGCAAAATCTTAGATGACATTCTAAGTTCCCTATTTGCTATAACTATTATTCTTATGTTAGCATGTTACTTAAAGTTTCAGTACACATTTTTAACTTCTTAGATTCTATCTTCACATGATATGCCATTTCACATAGTCTATCAATTTTAAAAGAATACACAACCATTTACCATATCACTTTTGTGCTATTTTTGCCTTTTGATTCATTTCCATCAAATATTGTTATTATTTTTGTTTAAATTGGTGGTTCTCCAAGCAGAGAGCATTGGAGGCCATTAGTAGCCTAGGGTGATATTTTTTTTCTGAAAAGGAAAATAAGACAAATAGTTTGTAAATCTCTGGTTTAAACAATTTATTATCTTTTAGAAATATTTAACTAACAAGGTAGTTACATATTTACTTAACTCTAATTTCCAGCAATTTCTATACATTTGCATCAATCAGTCTTTTTTATTTTTAGCTATTTTCCTTTGCCTTAGATATTTCTTTTATATCACATAGTTCCTCTTCTTATCTATATGTATATATAGCCATATATATTTCCATTTCCACATTCCATATTTCCACATATACCATTGACAGTAGGCTTATATTCATATTTTTGGAATTTGTTGTAACTAGAAAAGTTTATTTAATTTCTTCATTAGTTTTTACCACACCAGAAATGCTCAGGGCTTATTCCTGATAATAACTCCTAGTGAGGTTCTAGGTCCATCTGAGGTGTGGTGAATAGAGCTTGGTTGAACTCCTTGCAAGGCAAGTGACCTACCTATTGTTCTATACCCCCAGTCCCTGAGTTTGATTTAATTCTTTCCAGCATTTCTTTTTTAAGATGTGAGACCTAGAGCTAATGTCTGTCTAGTATTATTTTTTTCTTGGCAATAAACCATCTTCGCATTTAACACAATGTCATGTGAAACATAAGCTTTGACTTTTCTGGTGGAAAGAGGCACTATATTAAGACCTGTCCACTACTGATCACAGTGCCTTCTAATCATTTTGGTATCACTTTTTCAAGACTTGTATAATTGTTTTATACACATGCTCTAATTAATTTTCGGCTAACCTGGCAAGGTTATCATATAATGTTCTCTGAAGTTCTATTTATAATTCTTCATATATAGCATTTCATACTGGAAAAACAAGTTATCCAGATATCCTTGTCTTTCGAATCTATGGATACTGTATACTCACTTTGGTAACTTCCCAGCCATGTTAGCAATCACTGACTTTAATTGTCTAATGTATATTGAAACATTCTTTTATAAATTCTGTGTTTGGTTATTTCAGGCAATAGGGTGAATCTATCCTTGTTTTCCTATCTTGGCAGGATTGCAATTGCCTAAAGATTGTAACTGTCTAAAGGAGGTAGTTAAAATCACAATTTAATAATTTGAAAGAGATAACTAAAACTGGGGTTTACTTCAAAAGTTCCTTTAATAGGGGTCTGAGCAGTGGCGCAAGCAGTAGGGTATTTGCCTTGCATGCGCCAACCGAGGATGGGCCACAGCTAGATCCCCCAGTGTCACAAATGGTCCCTAAGCCAGGATTGATTTCTGAGTGCATAGCCAGGAGTACCCCTGAGCATTACTGAGTGTGGCACCAAAACAAACAAACAAAGTTCCTATAATAGTAGATAAATGCCCATCTACACTAGAAAAATACCTTAAGAATTTAATGATTTCTATCAAACTATCTTTAAACTAAATTACTGATTGACATTTTAGGAAATATTTGAAAATGATAAATCAGAATATGTTGATAAAAAAAAGAATCAGGGACTGGAGTAATAGAATATCTGTAGGACTTTTGCCTTGAACTCAACTGATCTGGAACTAACCCAGGTTTAATCCCTAACATCCCATATTGTCCACCGAGGTGGCCAGGAGTGATTTATAAGAGCAGAGCCCAGAGTAGTCCTTGAGCACCAATGGGTGTGGCCCATAAAACAATAAATAAATAAAAGAAACACTGAGAAACCAATATGCTATGTGCTTCAATTTGTAAAAATTAAAATATTAGATTTTTGGATTTTCTCTAAATTGTTTTCTAAAATGCCTATCTTGTTCATTTGTGATGATACATGGGTTTTCAGAATATTAATGATTGACTTTCAGATTTTTTTCAAAGCAAGTATTTTCCCTTTCACATAGCATAACCTTGATTTTGTACATGGAAATAATTTGAAACTTTGCGCTTGTGTATTTTGTATTTGTTTTGCAAATATTTTTTCAATATATAAATAATTAATTTTGTTTCTGGTGATTTAAAATGTACATAAAATTTTATATTTGTTTGAGGGCCATTTTTTCTCCTCTGCTCAGGGATCAAAAGCAGGCCTCTTGTATGCAAAGCATGCACTCATCCCATTCAGTTATCTCTGGCCCTTAGATAAGACTTTTAAATAATATGTGATGCTTTCTCAGATTAGAGATATGGGGATAGAATTATAGTACAGTAGAGCACTGGCAGTGCATGTAGCAGACACAGGTTAGATCTTCAGCACCCCAGATGGTCAACTGAACTCAACCAGCAATTATCTGGCAAAGGGATAATTCTGGCACAGAGCCAGGAATAAACTTTAAGAACCACCACGTGTGCTCTAACCAACCAAATAAATAGAAACAAGTTCACCTCTATAATAATCTAACAGACTGCAATTCTTATAAACCATAGAGATGCATATATAAACATATATATATTTATATATTGCATATATAAACATATATATATTTATATATGCACATGCACATAATATACATAAACATATACATTTATATTTGCTTCCATTGCTCCTTCAAAGTGAGTTTTCTTTTCTTAGCTGCATATAGTAGTTATCTTTGGCCTGTTAACTGAAGATAAATGTTCTAAACTGTCTGTTGCTTTTTGTAAAGTGTTCTATTATTCCTTCAAATATTAGTGATAAAAGAGCTTGACAGAATATTGTTAGTGCCAGATATTTTCCATTTAGTACTTGGCATATGTCATGTCATTTATTTTTCTATCTTTAAGTATTCTAGTACACAATCCTCTAAGAATCTTAGGGTATTTCTTTTATTGATGATTACTTTATTTTCTCTTACTGCTTTTAATATTCTCTTTTACCTTTAATGTTTGCTATTTTGATATGTATTTTGGTATCTCATTTTATATTATGTTCCAAATTGAGGTATTTCTATGTATGCCTATTTTTATTGATGATTTAGGTTTTTTACAAATATTATTTGTCAAATGATATAGTACCATTACATTTTTTCTTCTTCTGAAACTCCTATGAAATGGATCTTGACCTCTTGATGTTGTCCCTTATTCTGCTAATACTCAGTGAAGCTATACAATTTTAATTGTTTCAAACTTTGATCCTGCAGTGCTGACATTACTAAAAATACACTAGTAATTCTTGGGAGTCCATAAGATTCTCACCAAGTGGTGTTCAGGGATTAGTAGTATTCTTAATGCTCATGCAGTGCTAGGAATCAAACTTGGATTCTAATAGATACACATAAAAATAACCTTGCTATATTTATTATTTAATTTTTAAATTGTTGTATTTTTTCTTTCGACTCTTCAACTTTAAGTACATTGATGTAGCATTCAGCTTCTTTAAAGTCTACCCAATTATATTTTTATTTTAAGTACTTAGTTTCTTAGTACACTGAGTACTTAGTTTCTTAACACAATTTCTGCTTGGAGTCTTTCTATCTCTGACTTTGTTGAAGGTCATCTAATGTCTAGTCACTTACTTAAATTCCACAAGCATCAATATTTCTATTTCTCAGAATTCTTCAAGTAGTTTGGAAATTTTCTCCAGAAATTTTTCATGATTCATAAGTTGTATTATTTTTCCTTATACCCATATAGTAATTCTGATTAATTCTATAAAATGATTCAACTAGTTTCCCTCCATTCTTGATCAAACTTTGTATTTTATGTGTGAAGATTTCAGAATATTTTTATGATGTTAGCCTTATATACCAAACACAAAAGGATATCAGAGGGCTAATAATTTCCATATTAATATTCCTGAAATACAGACACAACAATGATTCTCAATAAAAAAGAGCAAATTGAATTCAACAACACATAAAAACAATTTCAACATGAACAAAAAGAATGTAGATAGGTATCAATTAATATGTTGTGTTATACCACATCAAAAAACAAAATATAAAGATCACATGACCATTTCTTAGATGCAGAGACATAAATGAGCATAATTGAACAACTGGTTATAATGTAAATAAAAATATTAAGATATAACATTTAAATTAAAATTAAAAACTGATAAACTATATAGAATACTCAATAAACTGAAAAAATATCATGGATCAGAAATTTAATATTGTTAAAATGTATATTATACTCAAAATAATTTATAAACTTAATGTTTATAACTAATAGCATTTTTTGAAGAAATTAAAAATGGGACAAAAATTACTAAAATTGGGCCCAGAAAGATAGCACAGTGGTGTTTGCCTTGCAAGCAGCCAATCCAGGACCTAAAGTGGTTGGTTCGAATCACGATGTCCCATATGGTCCCCCGTGCCTGCCAGGAGCTATTTCTGAGCAGACAGCCAGGAGTAACCCCTGAGCACCGCCGGGTGTGGCCCAAAAACCAAAAAAAATTATTAAAATTGGGGCTAGAACAGTATAACAAAGCTCAGGGTGCTTCTCTTTCACAAGACATCTTGTGCTTAATCCCTGGCATTTCAGATGGTGCTTAGAGCATTGCCTGGAGTAATTTCTGAGTGCTGAGTGGGGAGCAACCCCTGATGAGTGTGATCAGTTATTAAAAAATAACTGACATTTTTATGAAACCTAAATACTCAAAAGTAATTTTGAAAACTGGAGATAATTGAGAGGTTATAGTGCTTGTCTTGCACATGGCAAACACTACAAAACAAGCCAAAATAGGTCTAGAAACAGCATATTAAAGTTATCATACACACCAAATACAAATAATATTTAAAACTTCAGTAATTAACAGTGTGGCATGTGCATACTGTATATGAAAATAGGTATCCCAATCTATAGAAAAATTGAGTGTCTAGAATTAAATAAGCACATACAAGGATTGTTAGTTTCATGATAAATGAAACAAGATTATACAATAGGGAAAATACATTAAATAAAATTGTTGAGAAAACTCAATAGTTATATGCAAAAAAGAAAAGATAAAGAAATCAAAACAACAACATAGCAAAAAAAGTAATGAGAATTGTTAACACTATCACCATATGCTTAGAAGAACACAGATAACACTCTCTCTATGGTATTGTTCTTAGTTATGTCTTTGGGAACAAAACTAATCATACAGGAAACAAAAACTAAAATAATTAAATGGCATTATATAAAAATGTAAAAGTTCTAGTGCTGAATGGGAGACAAGTATTTGTTTATAAAACATATAATATCTGTGACTGTAAAGAACTCAAAAAATAAAAAAAAATAAAAATAAAAACTATACAGGCAAAATAGATCAAATATATTTTCCAAAAATATTTCCCAAATATGACTCGTTATTGTTCAAAAGGCATAAATAGATGATCAGTTTTGTTATGGAAAATTAAACTATAAAACCAAAGCTCTATTACCTCTCCCATGAATATAGTCTATATCAAAATTATCAAAGAAAGTGCTTCTAAAATAAATATAATATGTTTATACTGGGCATTTCAAACTGGTCTAATTTATACAGAAAACAGTATGTAATCTATCATGTTAAAAGGCAACTACTATATATTTTAGCAGTCTTACCTGCAAGCAGATACTCAAAATAAAATAATCATGAATCTGAAGTGGTGTGCATATCTCTGTATTTATTGCACCTTTATGTTTTTGAAAACTTATCAGAGTAGGGGCTGGAGTGGTGGCACAAGCGGTAAGGCAGAATCTGTCTTGCACACACTACCCTAGGACTGACTATGGTTTGACTCCCTGGTGTCCCATATAGTCCCCCAAGGCAGGAGCCATTTCTGAGCTCACAACCAGGAGTAACTCCTGAGTGATATCGGGTGTGGCCAAAAAAGCAAAACCAAAACCAGAACAACAACAACAAAAAATTCTCAGAGTAGACTTTCAAATTATCTTCACAGAAAAGAAAGGATAAATCAATTATGAGACAAAGAATAATGGTAATAATTTTGCAATAAATATTAAAAAAAACATTTTATATTTATATATGCGTGATTGTCCATTATTCTCAAAAGGATGGAAAATTTAAAGGTAAATACAAAAATTTCCTTGTTTTTCTTCAGAGTCCTCTCTCTCAAAACTTTTCTCTTACTTCTGTCAATGAAACGCTCCTTCTTTCTCCATTTAGCACAAAGCAATTTTAGATGTTTACTCAAATAAACTATTGAAAATATCAATGTGTCTCAATTTACTTTTGAACACTCTTCCTGGCACTGAAATTTCTTTTTTTATATAAGAATATGCCATCGTAATAGAATCTTTGTTCAGAATCATTTAGACTAACTTCTATGTGAATTAGCATTATCTTAGTACTAACAATCACAAACATTCGTGTCACACTTTTAAGAGTCTTATTACTAATCAATTTTGAGGGGGTGAAAAAATTTAGAGATGAATAACTGGCAATGTCAGAGAATGACTTTATAATAACTGTGAAGTTAAAGATAATATTAAATACTTAACTTTCAGATATTTTAATTTTGAAATTAAATATAAGAAATCAGCAAAAGATTTTTAAGCAATTTAATTGAAGCACTTTCTCAACTAATGTAAATTTGAACTCATGGAAACTTACTTAGGACTATGAAAATACTTGTCTATTTGTAGTTCTCTTAATTTCCTGTGTTTCTACTGTGATGAGTCAACTTGATCTTCACAGCAGCCTTGAAGAGATAATTGGTTCTAATTTAGAAATTAGATTTAAGAATAAGGGTTGATTTTCTTATGTTAATATAAGTAAATGTACGAATCAAACTGATCTCTTTTTTCCTTCCTCACTAAATAACTTATTGCATCATTTCCTAAATATTCAGAGCATAAATTCTACAATATTTTTATGAGCAAAAATGTGTTAGAAAAATAGGGTTTCTATATATATCTTTGACTACATTGAATATCAAAAATTTAGAAATTTTATAAGACAAAATATCTCAGGTTTATTAAAATAGAATATTTGAATTTATTTTGTCACAGAAATATAGTTATCATCTAAGATTAGAACTATAAAGTTATATATTTTACATTGAAAAGTATTTTCTGTTTCAAAATGTTCTTCAAGTATCATGGACCATTCACAAATATTAGGAAACACAACCTACCCTGGTTCTTTCTCTAACAATCTATTTTGCAGTAATTTCATAACTATTGTTTTTGCATCTTTCTGACATGAACTCACTTTCAATACAATTCTAATTCATATTTCAGACTTAACAATAAGAACTACTTATGTTTTTACTAAGGTATTAAAATATACCTTTTTATTATACCCAGGATTTTTAGTGACTTGGGGAGATAGTTTGTCGACAAAAGCTAATTAAATAATGCATGTCATAATTATACAAGTAGTGGAAAAACATTGATCATTTCATCTTACCAATTTATTTTAAGGTCTGAAGATTTATCTACAACGTTTATTGATATAACCTATTTCCTCAATTAAATTTTGATCTCAGTCAATTATACTTATTTTTATTCTGTGTAAGAGAAAGACAGAAGTTTTATTAAATATTTTCTAAGGTAACAATCAACAACTGAAAATTTGATATTTGACACATACTTATTATCTGATTAAAGATAAAAGTTATAAGCTGTTTGACAGCATTTGAGAATTTTTGACAAAATCTATATGTATAAGTGCAGTAAATAATTTATATTTAATTGAATTTTCAGCATGATATAGTCAGAGAATCTTCAACTAGGAAGAAAAAAGCTTCCATTATATTCCAGTTGAGTACAGAAGAACTATAAATAAAATTATAGTCCTGTTTTAATTTGTTTTTGTTTTTGGGCCACACCCAGTGACATGTAGGGGTTACTCCTGGCTATGCGCTTAGAAATCATTCCTGGCTTGGGAGACCACATGGGTCGCTGGGGGGTTGGACTAGCTAGGCTAAACTGTGCAAGGCAAAGGCCGGCCACTTGTGCCACCATATAATCCTGGCCCCTATAATTCTGGTTTGATATAAATGAGAGTGCTTTCACACAGTAACATTAAAATAGCAATAATAAAAGTTATATACTGAAAACAAAATATGGTCTTATTTCCTGACCTGCAGAACTCTGTAATTCATGGGTTCATAAGGGGGTCCCAGCCTGAAAAATAAGGAGAAACGGGACCCAAGACAAAGGGTGTTCTGATCAAGGGTCAAATTTATTGAAGATAATGACCGGTTTATATACTCCGGCAGAGCAGGGGGAGAAGAGGAGAAATACAAGAACAGCCTTTGTATTAAAAGTGACTTCATTTACAAGGTACAATTTGATATTTTCTCAAGAACATTTTGTGGTCAACTTAGACAGGTCAACTTAGGTCAAACCTGGAGCATTCGTGTACATCCTATTCATACATTCAGTAGCCAACATCTGTTTCTCATAACTTTTGACGGGACAATGTGCTGTTTCCATACTTAATTTCTATAGATGTATTCAACTGTCACAAGTTCTCAGAACTTGTAGATCTCAGAACTATTGTAGATCTGTGCTGTTTCCTTTGACTTTGGAACTGGGCAAATGTCTCTTGTAAAAGGTTAGGCACGTATGCATGCCACACAAAAGAAAAGTTCATGCTGTGGGAAAAGAAGGCAAGCCATACAGACTCCATCTTGAGTCTGCCCCTGACAGGTCCCCATACATTGTAAAAATATAGAAATAGTGTTCTATGATACGCCTTAACACACAGCAATTGCCACCAGAATTATAGAGTTTTATATGACTAAGACTAAATTTGATCCAGAAAAAGAGCTGATATTCTACTAAAGAGAACAAACCATTTTGAAGAAATATGACATGCTCAATGAACTTAGAGAAGTTTAGTGTGACTATATAATAATGAACACAGAAAAAATAAATATGTAGTATAATAATGAGAATTGTAGGATCTCCTCCAACTTATTGGATGTAAATTTAACTGTGGTCTAATGCAAAGAACTGTCCAAGGGGATTGAAACCACATTGACCTGCATTAAGTGACTCTGGTAGTAAGTGAGATTCAAAATATGTCTTGAATAAAGAATTTTGAAGTAGGAATCTAAGGGAAAAATATGTGCCAAGGCATTTAGCATTATGTCTAAGCTTAAAAAGGCATGTTAACTATGAGGTGACACTGAGGAATATATCTTTTGTATGGTGAGGGAATGAAAATTAACTTTGAACTACTTAAATATATTTTTTTTGTTTTTGTTTTATGGGCCACACCCAGCGTTGCTCAGGGGTTACTCCTGGCTGTCTGCACAGATATAGCTCCTGGCAGGCACAGGGGACCATATGAGACACCAAGATTCAAACCAACCACCTTTGGTCCTAGATCAGCTGCTTGCAAGGCAAACGCCACTGTGCTATCTCTCCGGGCTCCGAACTACTTACATTTAATATGAATGTAGAACAGTGGTAGGAAGTTATAAGATAGTTGTGTAGGAATATTTTAGAAAAGAGTGTGAATTAGTGATAATATTTGATAAATAACATCATTTGAATATTTCTATATTTTGGAATACATGATATTGTATACAGAAAAAATATAGTAAAGCAAGGCTTAAGAGAAAATTGCCTAAATATTCACATAGCTCTCAACCTTATCAAAATAATTTATTCTTATATTATATATATATATTCTTATATTCTTTATTTATATTTAAGAACTACACTATTGAGATTACTTACGATCTCAAAATACTCTAAAATAAATCACGCAAACAAACAAAAATATATTAGCAATGGAACTATAGTAATAATAATAGCTCAGTGATTTTAAAGAAAACTTTTGTATTCTCTACCTTTACTTATAGATAAGTGAAGATATAGTCAATTTTTTATGAAAAAATCTGCAAAATTTCAGCCGACAATATGTTCATTTCATTTAGTGTAGTATGAACCTCAATTAAGTACAGTGCATTAAAATATAAAAATGAATTGCATCATTATAGTGTTTCATTTGAGTTGTAAAATGGTGAGTAAATTATACTTCTAGGAATTACACAACCTTTTAATCAATGATGCCATAAAACGCTTTGAGACTAGTCAGCTCAGTAAAATCTGTGATTCATTCGTCATACATATTGATCATGGCATTATAGCAACTCTTCACCAATGGGTAACTGCATATTTAAATTCATCATATTTATTTCCAACTTTGCAACTCTTTCAAATTCAAATCTAACAACCATATTTGTAAGTGATTATATTTTCTTTGCTGTTCTCAATTACACACAAGTCATCCCAAGTTCAACATTAACTGTCTTTCTGGAACCCAGATTATACAGGGAGATATTTCTAACTGAAAATTAACATGACACAGCCTTGAATTTTTCAACGAATACATAAGAAAAGAGTTATACAATATTTGTGGTAGTATCAACCACACAAAATTTCCTTATTTTATTATTTGCTATATCCACAACCTTTCAACCTTAACCTCATTAATTTAGAAAAAATATATTCAGATCGTCTGAAATATTTGTTTTGCTCTTTGTTTTTAATGTTGGGACAAGAAAAGCTGAAGATAATGCTCTTACCTTTCTTTTGTTTCATAAAGTCAATTATTTAATCTCTTTGAAATCTTTATTAATAAAAGCTATAAATGGGAAAGAAAGTCACCATTCTCCTTTACTACTCACTCACTCATAATTTTTGTTGCTCTTCCCTATATAGTATCTTAAAGAACTTCTTATTTTTGTACCCAATTTGCACATTTCATATTTAGATTATAATAATAGATTTCTCTCCTATACTAATGATTCATCACTCAGTACATAATTCACAAATATACGCCCATAATCATGAACACATACTTCTCATGATGGATCAACTTCCAAAAATGTCAACAATGTGACTAGGGCTGTGAGTCAGAATGTATGTAAAAGGGTCTCTAATTTTAATAAAACATACACTGTAGGTTGTGGTTAAGTTGCCAAACCACCCACAAGCTCTCATTCAAAAAGTGTGAAAAGCAAGATTGAAGTGTAAAATAAAAAATAAATGTACAATGATATAATTATAGCAAAATGTAGGAATGTGTGTTACAAGGTTTGAAGGTAGAAATAAACAAAAATGTGTAAAATCATATTTGAAGGCCTATAGATAACATATAAAGCTAAACATTTGTCAATTTCTGAATTTTCTATGAAATTTTGAGTTCTAATATATTAGTCACCATTTTTTTAAATTAGTTGTCAGGTTAGTTTGAGGTTTATAGGAAATAATTATATACTAAAAGTCATGTGGAATAAAAAATATGTCTACATGAATACCTATCTACATTACAGGTAACATTAAATTATATAAATGGTGAAAAGATAATAAAATTACATTTATAGCTTTGCTGGATGGGATTAAAACTGTCTATAAAACCATATAAATTCCTATACCTATTTATTTTTTATCAAATTTTTCAGATATTCTATAGTCTGTATCTAAAATCTGTAACTAAATAATTATAAGTCAAGTATCATATGTTGGATTGAGTATAAAGAATCCAATTGGTTAATTTTTAGTCTGTCTAGTCCTTATTTTCTTTATTAAGGCCACATTCAAGATGCAGTATTAGAGCACTACATATGTTGCTTGTGGAGATATGCAGTACTGGGGTCATTTTATTGAGAGAGGGATTTGATAGAAATTAATTGTGTGAATCATGAAACATACTTAGGACATCATAATGAAAAATCCAATTTAGTTTAGCCAGACTGAGAGACCCAATGATGAAATTGATATGATAAAGGAACAGTCATGTGAATTGTGTTTATGAACATTGATTATAGCTAGAAATGCAAGTTGGGAATAATAACTGTACAGCTCTTTAAAGCTATATTTTGAAGATCCATAAAATTGAAAGGAAAACCACACATTCAAGATTATAAAAATTTCTCTGAGGAGAATAAAGACAGAATTTTAATTTTCTGACTTAACTGTCCTGTTTACTTGGCTAGAGCAATAGTACAGTGGGTAAGGCACTTTCCTTGCACATAGTTGAATTGTATTAGATCCTATCACCATATATTGTCCCCAAAATGCTGTTAAAAGAGATCCCTTAGTGGAGAGCCAAGAATAATCCTTGAGAAATGCCAGTTCTGAAACATAAACACACACACACACACACACACACACACACACACACACACACGCAGGAAAGAAACTATTTTGTTCAGTATAATAACAAAGGAGTTTTATTTTTGCATAAAAGTCAAATATGACAAAAGAAGATCAAAGAAACAAAATAAAGAACTCAGAAATATCAATAAAAGGGGCCAGAGCGGTGGCGCAAGCAGTAAGGCATTTGCCTTGCCCGTGCTCATCTAGAACAGACCTCAGTTTGATCCCTCGGCGTCCCATATGATCCCCCAAGCCAGGGGTGAATTCTTAGCATATAGCCAGGAGTAAGCCTGAGCACCACTGGTGTGCCCCCACTCAAAAAAAAAAAAACAAAACAAAACAGTTTCCATGTCCATTCATGTGTAGGCAAATTTTATGACTTCATTTTCCTGCATAGTTTTCCATTTTGTAAATGTACCACCACTGTTTTCTTTAGCCACGCATCTGTTGTAGGGTATATGGGTTATTTCTAAATTCTGGGTATTGTAGATAGCACTGCAATTAACACAGAAGTGCAAAGAACATTTTTGTATTATGTTTTTGTGTTCCTAGGGTATATCCCAAGAAGTGGTATTGCTGGATTATATGGAAACTCAATTTCATGTTTTTTTAGGAATATTAATGTAGTTTCATGAAAGGCTTGATTAGATGCCATTCCCACTAGAAGTCAATGAGAGTCCCTTTCTTAGTACACCCATACCAGCGCTGGTAGTTCTTGTTGTTTTTTTTTTTTTTTGTATGTTTGTTTTGTTTTGTTTTGTTTTGTTTTGTTTTGTTTTTTTGTGATGTGTACCAGTCTCTGGGGCATGAGATTGATACCACATCTGATTTGATTTGCCTCTTCCTGATGACCAGTAATGTGGAGCATGTTTTATGTGCATTTTTGGCCATCTGGATTTCTTATTTGAGGAAATGTCTGTTAATTTCTTTCCCCATTTTTTGATGAGATTAGACTTCTTTCTTGTTAAGTTTTGTCAGTTCTTTGTATGTCTTAGATATTGTATGTCTTATCTCATTATGTGATGGCTATTGGGTGAATAGTTTCTCTCATTTTGTGAGTGGTCATTGTATCCATGTCTTTGTTTCTTTTGAAGTTCAGAAGTTTATCTACTAAATGTAGTCCCATTTTTTAAAATAATTGCTACAAATTGTTTGGACAATAGTGTTTAATTTTTTGAAAAGGCTTTTAGTCTAAATGCATTGAAATGTTTCCTTCTGTTTCCTTCTATTTATCTTATAATTTTGGGTCTGATATTAAGCTTTTAAACCATTTTGATTGAACCTTTGTGCATGGTGTTAGATTTTGCTTTTTTGCATGTGGCTGACAGTTGTCCCAACACCACTTATAAAGAAGCTTTCTTGTTCCACTTTATATTGCTTGCCCCTTTATCAAAGAATAGTTGTATGCCTGGGGTCACTCTATGAATACTCATGTCTATTCCATTGATTTGAAAGTCTGTCTTCATTCTAATACCATGTTGTTTTAATGACTATTGCTTTATAGTAAAGTTTAAATTTCAAAAATGTGATGCCTCTCGTCTTCTTTTTCGTAAGGGTTGATTTAGCTATTTGTGGGCATTTATTGTTCCAATTGAATTTCAGGGGTGTTTGATCCTTTTCTTTGAAGAATTTCATGAGTATCCTTTTAAGTATTGCATTAAATCTGGGGAGTAGAGGCCTGAGAAATAGCACAGCAGTAGGACATTTGTCTTGCAAGTGGGCAATCCAGCACCAACACTGGTTTGAATCCCTGCATCCCCAGTGTCTGCTTGGAGTGATTTCTGAGCACAGAGCCAGGAGTAATCCCTGAGCGCTGCTAGGTGTGGCCCAAAAACAAAGCAAAACAAAAAATCTGGGGAGTATTTCCATTTTAATGATTTTGATTGGCCCAATCCATGATCAGGGTATATCTCTCTCTGCATTTCTTTCTTTCTGCTTTTATTTTTAAGGAGTGTTTTGTAATTTTCTTTGTATACTTCCTTCACTTCCATATTTAAATTGACTCCATGGTATTTGAGTTTCTCTGGTACTATTATGAAAGGAATTGTTTTCTAAATGTCTATTTCTTCCCTATCATTAGTTGTACATAAGAAGGACATTGATTTTTGCATGTTTATTTTATACCCTGCCACTTTGCTATACAAATATATTGTCACTAGAAGCTTTTTGATAATTTTAGGATTTTTTTCTAAATATCATATAATCTGAAAACAATGAGAGCTTAAGATCTTTCCTACCTGGAGTCCCTTGATATTATTTCTTGCCTAATTTCTATAGTAAATATTTCCAGTACTATTTTGAATACAAGTATTGAGAGGGATCAGCCTTGTCTTGTTCCAGAATTTAGAGGAAAGGTTTTCAGTTTTTCTACATTGAATATTATATTTGTTATGAGTTTGACTATATTGAGAACATTTGAAGGATAATTATTTTGCCATCATCTATAACAAACTTAGTATAAAATGAAGGCTTTGGAGAGATGAACATTTTAAGTAAAGGAACAAGAACTATAATTGTATATTATATTGCATATTGTACATTATGCCAACAGAACTTTAGTAATGCTAATACAACCTGAAGTTCTGGTTAGATGTTTTACTTATTGCTTGGAACAAACAAAGTATAAAACATTTCAGGCACTCTATTGTAACTTAGGACAAAAAGACAAAGAAAAGAATTCTATAAATAATTTGTTATAAGCAAAATAGTATTTTAAAAAGACTGTAAAAGGCACGTTCATCAAGCTCTGAGAAATACATTAGAGTGGCCAAGGAGAACTCCAGACCACTGAACAGTATTTCAGTGACTATTATCTACAGTTGGCAAGAAAAAAATAGTGCAATGAAAAGCATTTAAGTTACATAGGTAAATTTGGATTTAAAAAAATTATTGGCACAATTTGGTCCATAGATATATTTATTAATGACTAACATAAAATGAAATTATCTGGACATTATTTAAAATTAAATGTCATAGAATAATTGTAAACATGTTATATATGTTAAATGCATGTTTTACTTGAACCCCAAAGTAAAAATGGTGTGATAAATGTAGTTAAAATGTAGAAGTTATAATGTGCCTTAAAGATGCTATGAAGAACCGAAGGATCCCTATTGCCATCCCCAGTCCTGGAAACCTCTCTAAATAAATGTAAAATTATCATAAACCACTATGTCAATCTTGATCACAAATATAGGAATCAGAAAAAGAAGGTGCTAAAATATTTTTCTTCTGCTAAAATTAACATTGGATGGTGGATAGTACAAATGTATTCCATTAGTAAATGTTTAGCTGATTTCTACTATTGTCAGTCTTCTAAATTGCTTTGCACTTGTCACATACATTGGATGACCCTACATGACAGATTTCTCACTTGCTACACAAGGGAAATTAAGAATGTGGTCACAGTGTGCTTTTCCTTCATTACAAATACTTGCATTGATTTGATTTTTAGTGGTTTCTATTTTCTGTTGCAGTTCAGAATAAACTTTGCATTAACCTTCACTCCTTACGTCTGTTTGATGACCCTCAACTGAACTACTTTTCCTAATTCACAACTAAAATAAGATTATTGGTAACAAATAGTCTTTTTTTAACTCTTCACCTTTCTTCCTTTAATTTTATTGTGGTGTCATACACAGCAATGCTGAGGGACTACTGGCTCTGCACTCAGAATCATTCCTGGTTATGCCCAGGAGAGCATATGGAATGCCAAGGACTACACCTGGAATAGCAGCATGCAAGTCAAGAGCCTTGTTCAGTGTATTTTCTAGGTATCTTTATTATTGACCCCCTTACAATTTGATTTGTTTAATCAACCTCCTTCTTTATGTTGACGTACGCATTCATGGCTGGCTGTGATACTTGCACATTTTTAACTCTCAACTCACCTAAGGTTACACATCAATTTGCAAAGTTTATACACTTGGCTGCATGCTCATCAGATTTCTGCAGTCCTTTAGTTGCTCCATTAGATGTAGATAAGCCCTCATTGTGGTGTTCACCAGAAACTGGTGCAGTGCATACACATAAACACCAGTAGTCACACTTCCAAAATGCCATGTTCAGACATCATTTTCAGTTGTGTGTGCACCAGGGGTCACACCCTGGTGTGTGAATTGCATTGTATAATTGCATTGTGATTTTTTTTGTGTTCCTCATACATATATGGTTGGTGTAATAACATTTAACTTATAAGCTATTTTACTTTGCTGTCTATTTATAACAGTGATAACCGATAGGGGTAACATTATTTAAGAGTAGCCTCAACACACACAACACATATGTATTTATTTATTTTATATTTTTATTAAATAACATGGATAGCATCTTTATAAGTATAACAGATGTGTTAGTATAATAAACTCACATGAATTTACCATAGGATAAATACACATAAATTTTAAAATTTTTATATAAAATATATAATTGGAATTTTGTCCTTTCAGAGGTTATGGTATCCATATGTATTTTATTAAAAGGGCTTGGAAGGACATAATATACTATAAATCTGTCTGTAGCTTATCAAAAGATGTAGTTTGACCTGAAGGTAAGAGTAAACTCATATTTAAATGAAACAACTAATGTCAAAACAAAGTGAATGATTGTAAAAGAGAAACTCAAGGACCAGAAGTAGTTTGAAAGATATTTTCACTCTATATTTTCTGTTTGTTTGCTTGTGGGCCACACCAGGAGGTGCTTAGAGGTTACTACTGGCTGTGCGCTCAGAAATTGCTCCTGATAGGCTCAGGGGACCATATGGGATGCTGGGGATTGAATCTGATCCTGTTCTTGGTTTGCCATGTGTAAGGCAAATATCCTACTGCTGTGTTATCACCCCAGCCCCCATTTTCACTATTTTAAAACCAGGTTCTGATGTAGTTCACTGATGTAAAAATTAAATTGTAGGAGACAATGTTTCTCAAGGCTTTATCAAGAAGAAATATTTCCATTGTTTTCAATACATTTCTTTTGGAAGGAGGGATTATGGGTCACATCTTGCAGCATTTAAGGATTACTCCTGGCTGTGGGCCCAGAAATTGCCCTAAAATGCTCAGAGGATTGAATTTGGGCTAGCCTCATCAAGGCAAATGTCCTATCCTACCAGCCTCCTACCAGCCTCTCAATAAGTTTCTTAACTGACTACAAAAAAAAAATTTTTGGTGGTGGGAATAACCCTGAATCAATGTCACGATGTACTTTAAATATTACTGTGAAAGACTATAATTCACTGAGGGGGAAATAATGTAGGGTACCAAGACCAGACACTCATATGAACATTAAGTAGAAATATAAAAATGATCAGACTTAAACATCAAATTCAAAGCCAACGACAATAGAATCGACACCCAAACTACAACATGCTAGACACAGAGAAAACCTCTTATACTAGCAACCTGGACATAGGGGGGTAAAGGAAGAGGATACAGGATGCATGCTGGGAACAGAGGTGGAGGGAGGACAACATTGGTGGTGGAAATGCCCCTGATTCAATGTCACTATGTAACTAAAATTTACTGTGAAAAATTTGTAATCCACTTTGGTCAAAATAAAAATTAAAAAAAGATATTTTTTTAAGTTTTCACGACTAAAATTTATTTTCACATTGTTTCTCATATTCTGTTGAAGAATCTGTTGATTATGGTAATAATGACACTTTGGCATGACTGTGTTACTGTGCACAAAGTTTAATATTAGATGAAGCTCAGATCCACTCATTATTTCAGTCTTCAAAATAGCTATGTTCAAAAATATGTCCTTCCTGATGGATTGTAGAAGTATTACTTTAGATTGCTTCAACCTATTTTAAATTTTGAATACATGTGTTGTGCATAGTAATATACAGAGAACATAATTTGAAAAGAATGTATCTACTTATAGTTCTTGAGCATAACATGTCTTTCTTTTTTATTTCTTTTTTTTTATTTAAACACCTTGATTACATACATGATTGTGTTTGAGTTTCGTCATGTAAAGAACACCACCCATCACCAGTGCATCATTCCTATCACCAAAGTCCCAAACCTCCCTCCTCTCCACCCAACCCCCGCCTGTACTCTAGACAAGCTTTCTATTTCCCTCCTATATTCTCATTACTAGGATAGTTCAAAACGTAGTTATTTCTCTAATTAAACTCATCTGTTTGTGGTGAGCTTCATGAGGTGAGCTGTTACTTCCAGCTCTTTTCCTTTAGTGTCTAAAAGTTGTTATTGCAAGAATGTCTTTCATTATTCGTAAAACCCATAGATAATTCTCTCTCTCTCTCTCTCTCTCTCTCTCTCTCTCTCTCTCTCTCTCTCTCTCTCTCTCTCTCTCTCTCTCTCCCCCCGACTTATTTCACTCCGCATAATAGATTCCATGTACATCCACATATAGGAAAATTTGATGACTTCATCTCTCCTGACAGATGCATAATATTCTATTGTGTACATGTACCACAGTTTCTTGAGCCATTCATCTGTTGAAGGGTATCTTGACTCTTTCCAGAGTCTTGCTATGGTAAATAGTGCTGCAATTGATATAGGTGTAAGGAAGGGATTTTTGTATTGTATTTTTGTGTTCCTAGGGTATATTCCTAGGAGTGGTATAGCTGGGTCGTATAGGAGCTCGATTTCCAGTTTTTGGAGGAATCTCCATATTGCTTTCCATAAAGGTTGAACTAGAAGGCATTCCCACCAGCAGTGGATAAGAGCTCCTTTCTCTCCACATCCCCGCCAACACTGCTTGTTCTCATTCTTTGTGATGTGTGCCAATCTCTGTGGTGTGAGGTGGTACCTCATAGTTGTTTTGGTTTGCATCTCCCTGATGATTAGTGATGTGGAGCATTTTTTTCATGTGTCTTTTGGCCATTTATATTTCTTCTTTGTCAAACTGTCTGTCCATTTCTTCTCCCCATTTTTTGATGGGATTAGATGTTTTTTTCTTGTAAAGTTCTGTCAGTGCCTTGTATATTTTGGAGATTAGCCCCTTATCTGATGGGTATTGGGTGAATAGTTTCTCCCACTCAGTGGGGGCTCTTCTATCCTGGGCGCTATTTCTTTTGAGGTGAAGAAGCTTCTCAGTTTAATATATTCCCATCTGTTAAACTCTGCTTTCACTTGCTTGGAGAGTGCAATTTCCTCTTTGAAGATGCCTTTAGTCTCAATGTCCTGGAGTGTTTTACCTACGTGGTGTTCTATGTATCTTATGGCTTTTTGTCTGATATCAAGGTCTTTTATTGATTTGGATTTAACCTTCATACATAATGTTAGCTGGGGGTCTAAGTTCAATTTTTTGCAAGTGGCTAGCCAGTTGTGCCAAAACCACTTGTTAAAGAGGCTTTCTTTGCTCCATTTAGGATTTCTTGCTCCTTTATCCAAAATTAAGTGATTGTATGTCTGGGGAACATTTTCTGAGTATTCTAGCCTATTCCACTGATCTGAGGGCCTGTCTTTATTCCAATACCATGCTGTTTTGATAACTATTGCTTTGCAGTAAAGTTTAAAGTTGGGGAAAGTAATTCCTCCCATATTCTTTTTTTCCAATGATTGCTTTAGCTGTTCTAGGGTGTTTATTGTTCAAATAAATTTCAATAGTGCCTGATCCACTTCTTTGAAGAATGTCATGGATATCTTTAGAGGGATCGCATTAAATCTTTACAATGCATTGGGAAGTATTGCCATTTTGATTATGTTAATCCTGCCAATCCATGAGCAGGGTATGTGTTTCCATTTCTATGTGTCCTCTTATTTCTTGGAGCAGATTTTTATAGTTTTCTTTGTATAGATCCGTCATATTTTTAGTCAGGTTGACTCCAAGATATTTGAGTTTGTGTGGCACTATTGTGAATGGGGTTGTTTCCTTAATGTCCATTTATTCCTTATTATTATTGGTGTATATAAAGTCCATTGATATTTGTGTGTTAATTTTGTAGCCTGCCACCTTCTTATATGAGTCTATTGTTTCTAGAAGCTTTTTCGTAGAGACTTTAGGGTTTTCTAGGTAGAGTATCATGTCATCTGCAAACAGTGAGAGCTTGACTTCTTCCTTTCCTATCTGGATTCCCTTGATATCTTTTTCTTGCCTAATCGCTATAGCAAGTACTCCCAGTGCTATGTTGAATAGGAGTGGTGAGAGAGGACTTGTGCAAGAATTTAGAGAAAAGGCTTTCAGTTTCTCTCCATCGAGGACAATATTTGCCTCTGGCTTGTGGTAGATGGCCTTAACTATATTGAGAAATGTTCCTTCCATTCCCATCTTGCTGAGAGTTTTGATCAAGAGTGGATGTTGGACCTTATCAAATGCTTTCTCTGCATCTATTGATATGATCATGTGATTTCTATTTTTCTTGATGTTGATGTTGTGTATTATGTTGATAGATTTACAGATGTTAAACCAGCCTTGTATTTCTGGGATGAAACCTACTTGATCGTAGTGGATGATCTTCTTAATGAGGCATTGAATCCTATTTGCCAGGATTTAGTTGAGGATCTGTGCATCTGTATTCATCAGCGTTATTAGTCTGTAATTTTCTTTTTTGGTAGCATCTCTATATGGTTTAGGTATTAAGGTGATGTTGGCTTCATAAAAGCTATTTGGAAGTGTTCCTGTTTTTTTTCAATTTCTGGAAAGAGTATTGCCAGGATTGGTAGAAGTTCCTCTTGAAAGGTTTTAAAGAATTCATTTGTAAATTCATCTGGGCCTGGACTTTTGTTTTTGGGCAGAGATTTGATTACTGTCTTAATTACCTCAATAGTTATGGGTGTTTTAGATATGCTACATCCTGTTCATTCAACCGTGGAAGATTATGAGTACAAAATGTATCTATTTCTTCCAGGTTTTTATTTTTAGTGGCATAGAGTTTCTCAATGTAGTTTCTGATTACCCTGTAGGTCTCTACCATATCAATAGTGATCTCTCCTTTTTCATTCCTAATACGAGTTATCAAGTTTCTCTCTCTTTCTTTGTTAGTTCTGCCAGTGGTCTATCAATCTTGTTTATTTTTTCAAAGAACCAACTCCTGCTTTCGTTGATTTCTTTGGATTGTTTTTCGGGTTTCCACCTCATGGATTTCTGCTCTCAGCTTTGTTATTTCCTTCTGTCTCCCTATTTTTGGGTTATTTTGTTGAGTACTTTCAAATTCTATTAAACTATTCAGATATGACCCTTCTTCTTTCCTGATGTGTGCTTGTAAAGCTATGAATTTTCCTCTCAGTACTGCTTTTTCTGTGTCCCATATGTTCTGATAGTTTGTGTTTCCATTGTCATTTATTTCTAGGAAGGTTTTGATTTCCTCTTTGATTTTATCTCTGACCCACTGGTTATTCAGTATTAGGCTGTTTAACTTCCATGTATTAAAGATTTTCTTTTATGTCCCTTTGTATTTCACATATAATTTCAGGGCCTTGTGGTCAGCGAAGGTAGCCTGAAAAATTTCTATCCTCTTGATATAATGGAGGTATGTTTTATGTGATAGCATGTAGTCTATCCTGGAGAATGTCTCATGTACTTTAGAGAAGAATGTGTATCCAGGCTTCTGTCGGTGGAGTGTCCTGTATATATCTACTAGGCCTCTTTCTTCCATTTCTCTTTTCAGGTCTCATATATTCTTGTTGGGTTTCAGTCTGGTTGACCTGTCAAGTATTGACAATGCCATGTTGAGGTCTCCCACAATTATTGTGTTGTTATTGATATTATTTTTTAGATTTGTCAACAATTGTATTAAATATTTTGCTGGCCCCTCATTCGGTGCATATATGTTTAGGAGAGTGATTTCTTCCTGCTGTACATATCCCTTTATTAATACAAAATGTCCATCTTTGTTCCTTACAACTTTTTTAAGTATAAAGTTTGCATCATCTGATGTTATTATGGCCACTCTAGCTTTTTTATGGGTGTTGTTTGCTTGGATGACTTTCCTCCAGCCTTTTATTTTGAGTCTATGTTTGTTCTGACTCCTCAGGTGCGTTTCTTGTAGGCAGCAGAAGGTTGGATTGAGTTTTTGATCCATTTAGCCACTCTCTGTCTCTTTACTGGTGCATTTAGTCTATTGACATTGAGAGAAAGAATTGTTCTGGGAGTTGGTGTCATTTTTATATCGGAGTTTGGTGTGTCTGTTGGTCAGTCTTGTCTTAAAGTAGGCCATTCAGTTTTTCTTTTAAGAATGGTTTTGAGTCTGTAAAGTTTCTGAGCTGTTTTTTTTTGTCTCTAAAACCATGTATTTTTCCTTCAAACCTGAAAGTGAGTTTTTTAGCTGACTACAAAAAAGACACATTTTGTTGGTGGGAATAACCCTGATTCAATGTCACGATGTACTTTAAATATTACTGTGAAAGACTAAAATTCACTGAGGGGGAAACAATGTAGGGTACCAAGACCAGACACTCATATGAACATTAAGTAGAAATATAAAAATGATCAGACTTAAACATCAAATCCAAAGCCAACGACAACAGAATCAACACCCAATCTACAACATGCTAGACACAGAGGAAACCTCTTATACTAGCAAACTGGATATATGGGAGTAAAGGAGGAGGATACAGGATGCATTCTGGGAACAGAGGTGGAGGGAGGACAACATTGGTGGTGGTAATGCCCCTGATTCAATGTCACTATGTACCTAAAATTTACTGTGAAAGCTTTGTAATCCACTTTGGTCAAAATAAATATTAAAAAAACGTTATTTTTTAAAAAAAAAAGCCTCATTCTCAATGGTGAGACACATCACATCTCTTCCTGATGGTAGCACCATCTCCTCTCACCTTCTATTTAATGAACTAAACCCAAAATTTCCTTGTGCTTCTTATTTTGAATTTTTAGCCTTTCTAAGCAAAGCTCTGATATGGTGCTGTAGCCACAATACATCTATAATATTATGTATGTTTTCAACTCCTTACTTGAGCTAATTTTTTCTTTTCTTACTTCAGTGAAAGTTTTTCTAACAATCTTTGAAATCTTTGGAAAAGATTTTGAATTCTAAGTTTTTGGTTTATTTTCTATATTGGTGAAACAAGGCAAGCATGAAGAAGGGAAATAAGAACATGTTCATGTTTCAACATGTCAAGTTTTATTATTTTAACAAGAGAGGAAAGTGAAGATATCTTGTTTGAAAATGGAGTTATGGAATTAGATTGGATTTTAAATCTATAACAGAGAAAGTTTACTCAACAATGTCATAGGAACTGTGAAATAATTTAGAGTTTCTGATTGTTGTTAAAAATAAATTAGATTCTCATTTGCCTCAGGCCATTTAAGTGTTGCTCATTTTAAAAAGACTTAATAGAATGTAATCACATCACTCAATCTAATTTTTTTTAAAAAGGTACAGCATTTATATACTGAAATTGTGTTATCTAAGAATTATTACTAGATACTGTATTTTTACTCAGTGTGTTTTTATGGAAATACAAATTTATTTTTCTGCTGTCTTTTTGAGTGATACATGTGGATTTATAACATTAATAAGGTATTTCAAATATAGTCTATGAATCAACAGCTATATATACCAAATTATGTTTACCATAAGTCTAGTTCTCTCATGTCTCCATTAAATTGCCCATTATGTGTCTTCTTTAATGCTATATACAGAAGCAGTTTTTGTTTGAAGTTATGAAATAGGTGAAATAAAGTAAATATCAGATGTTATTAAAATAATCTTCAATTGACATATTAAAAGCATCAAAACCAGAGAAGCTAATTGAAGTTGAAAGGAATGTATTAAAAATCGGAACTCTGTCTCTGAAAAAAAATAGATAGCATATTTGAAAAACTTCTAAATTGTCATTATTTGGTTTTTTTAATGTGGTATTTTAAGTGTGTTTAGTTTTAAAATATAAATTAAGAGAGTGGCATTTAATTTTAATAAACATCCATGAAATGTGTTCTATGTTAATATATAGATATTTTGAGGTTTGGAATTAAGTTTTCTTACTTTATTTGTGTATTTGTTTAATTTTATTAATTTAAAGATTTATTTCCTGCTACAACCAACTATGCTTACTCTTGTCTCTATACCTGCAGGAATCACACATACAGTGCTAAGAAGGGGGCAATATTATGCAATAATCATACATGGGGTTCTCTGGCACAATTCTGATTCTTTTTCATCATGAATTTATGATTTTACAATTATACAAGAGAAATGATTTTTTTAAATCTCACTTCAATATTAAATAGTAAGGAAGTCAGAGAGATAGTATAGGTATTGAATTGTTTACTTGTACTGCTCTCCTGATTGGATAATGCCTTGAAAACAACTAGGAGTGAATGCTAATCTCAATGTCAAGAGTAGAGTCTGAGCATTGCTGGATATGTCCCAAACATAAAAACAATATCAATTATTTAAATAACTTTCAAAAACGTTTCATATTTTAATTTTACTTCCACATTAAAAGTAATTATTCTTTGTCACAAATTCTATTTGTAGCTTATATTATGCTATGTTTATTAAAAATGTTGGGCTAAAATTATTTGAAGCTTATTATTAATGAAAACTTTATTAGTAATATTTAATATTCTTCCTATATCAAAACACAAATGTTTCTTCATTTTTTTATATTCTCCAATTTTTTTAAGCTTTTAAACTTAACTTGCATTAAGTTTTGAAATAAATAAAGATAAAATAAAATACTACCTTACAATTTTCCTTTAAAATATCAGTAGTTTAGGAGCTGGAAAGATAGTACAGTGGTAGGGTGTTTGTATTGCATGCTACCAATTCAGGTAGAACTGTGGTTTGAATCCTGGTATCCCATATGGTCTCCTGAGCCTGCCAGAAGTGATTTCTGAGAGCAGAGCCAGGAGTAATCCCTGAATGCCACAGGGTGTGACACTCCCACAAAAAGTTAGTAGTTTAACACATAAAAAGACAAGAAATAATATGATTTTTATATTCCTTTATATTAAATTCACTTAAACCTATCTAAAATTGCAATTTTGAGATTTTTTTCAAACTATTAAATAACTAACCTAATTTCTAAATCCTTTTATGAAAATAGCCATCTCTTTTGTTGTGGATAAAAGAGACCCTCTAATAAATATAATTAAAATACAAAAAAATCTGGGGCTGGAGTGGTGGCACAGGATGTAAGGCACCTCGCCTCCCATCTGATTCCCCAAGCCAGGGGCAATTTCTGAGAGCATAGCCAATAGTACCCCCTGAGCATCACTGGGTGTGGCCCAAAAGCCAAAAAAAGAAAAAAAAGAAAAAAATACCCAAAACCAAACAATAAAATACAGAAAATTAGTTGCTTTTGCTTTGATATAGGATATAGTATATCAATATGTCAATATTGCTCTGTTCTTATGTTTACTTACAAAATTTTAGGGTTGGGAGTAGTGTGTTTGCAAACAGCTAAGACAGGTCAATTTCTGGCACCTCATATGATGACCCAAACCCTCCAGGAATGAAAACCAGGAGTAAATCTTGAGTACTTCTAGATGTGGCAAAAACAAGCATACACACACAAAAATTATTTTTGAGGTTAAAAATTTAAGTGTCTAGAATCATACCCACAAATACAGTCTCTATGTTCATACCAGAACAGCTTCATAGACTTTTTCTTTCATTAAAAAACATGGAAAGCAAGATGTGAAAAATCATGGTACACTAGCACAGAGTTGAAAGTTGTCAATCTTGGGGGAGAGGGTGGGCCAAGCTCCTGCAATGCAGAAGACATGCTTGCTACATATAAATCCTATCATTTCTATTTTACCTATGACCCTGCTTCACCAATCCTCTACAATTCTCTGCACACACCAGTCTGAATAAACTCTTGGTATGCTGTAATTGGTCTAATCTCATTAGGACTCTTTTGGAGCATATGCAGGTAATACCATTCTAACCCCCCATTCCATTCTCCTACTTCTCAGCTACCTGAAAACTGAGAAAGTGCCCAACCAAGACTTCAGTCTCAATAATAGTGCTTTGAATTTGAGTCATGGCTCATTCACATTTGCATATGCAGCTACATTGCAATTTCATTTATTGATGCTGTCTCCCCATAAAAACACATTAGTTTAGATGCCAATGTTGAGGTACACTTAATGTTTGGAAACAAATAAAATAACAGAATGGTTAGCAAATAAGAAGAGCTTTCTCAACTTTCTGCCACTGTCTTAATGACCTCATTGGAGATAAAATATTCTTTCTTATCTATCTATCTTTTTATTTTTTATTATTTTGTCTTTTTGTAATAATTTCTCTCACTTACTTGGAAACAAATATATTACAATCAACTTTGTCAACTATGTGATGTATTTTCTTTAAATAAAGTCAATTAAATATAAAAATAAAGATGATCGCTTATAAAAATGAAAGATTTATAATCCACTTTGGTCAAAATAAAAATTATTAATAAAAATGAATTATTTATGGATCAGAAAGAAAATACAGCAGGTAGAGCACTTTCCTGATGCATCTAATCTGACTTCATTACATGTAGTTAAGTAAGCCCCGCCTACAGTGATTTGAATATAGTTCCAGGAATAAGCCCAGAATACAATGGACATGGGTTAAAACCAAAAGGAAGGAAGGGATGTCTTACACTTTTACAGTTATTGCAGTGCTCAGGATACAAGTACAACTTGGATATGAATGAAATGCCTGCTGAGTCAGTTGGTCCCAGGGATCTTCTTAGAAGACCACATAGTACCAGTAATCAAATTCAAGGCCTCACATGTACTAGGCATATTCTTGGAAACTCATGTCATATCCCTGGCACCATAAAATTTATTTTTTATTTATTTTCTTGTTTTACATTTTTTTGGAACCACATTTGGTGCTTTGGAGTTACTCCTAGATCTGCATACTCCAGAGATTATATGTGATACTGGGAATCAAACACTGATCTGTCATGCACAAGGCAAGTACCATAGCCACTGGACTAACAAATTGGCCTATTCTATATGCTTTAAAATAATAAGTAATATCATAAATAATAAATAACTAATATAAAATAATTAATAATTATAATAATATAAAATAATAAATAAGTAAAATCAGTTCTTTAGTAGTTAATTGTGTAAAAGAAAAACATGTAAATAAAATAATACATAATATTTATTTGGAGAAAATTAAGGCTTTTTACTACCTATTTTACTACCTATTTTCCAAAAAAAGTATAAGAAGAAAGGAAGGAAGGAAGGAAGGAAGGAAGGAAGGAAGGAAGGAAGGAAGGAAGGAAGGAAGGAAGGAAGGAAGGAAGGAAGGAAGGAAGGAAGGAAGGAAGGAAGGAAGGAAGGAAGGAAGGAAGGAAGGAAGGAAGGAAGGAAGGAAGGAAGGAAGGAAGGAAGGAAGGATAGTCGATCTACATGGTGCCTAATAATGCCAGTAATGATTTCTGAGCTCAGAGTCCTGTGCAACCTCTGAACATTGCCAGCTATGGCCCCAAACAAAAACAAAATGGAGGGAGACAGGGGGGAAGAAAGAAAGCAAACAAGAAAGAGAGAAAGGAAGCAAAAAAATGCCATGTAATCAAAATAAACAACTTTAATTTAACAAAGGATATTTAGAACATTAGCTAGCACCTCTCTTCTCTAACTGATGAATCTATGGAGATACAGTCATTAAGTTTTCAGATTAAGTTTTCTACAACCAGTCGTCTTTCACAATATGCTTTGTTTAACCCTTCACTTCTTTACTCTTAATATTTCCCTTTTTAGCTGGTCTGCAAATTAAAGAAATCTTCATATTAATGTGAGAAATGAGAAACTAAGGCCTAAATATAAAGGGAAAATAATTTGCACACATGGCTGAGACACCTACAGCACTAAGAGTTTATGTCTGTCATTTTATGCTGCCCTCTTTTTATCAGTGGAGGCTTCTAAGGTTATGGTTTAAATTGACTGAAATACTGGATTTGGCATCTGTGATATAACTTTAATTAAAACATATATAATTATTTTCTGACACAGAATTCCTAAAATTCTGAGAATGTCTGAACGTGTAGAATAATGGAGGTATTCTTTGAAATGTATTAAATTAAATTGATTTTTGGAAATAACCTGGGGTTGAACAAACTTGTTATGAATTTGAAATGCTCAGTCTCACAACTTGATTCAGAGGAGATGAACTAAAGTTTTTGAATTTAATCATCAATGGACAATGAGTTCATCTATCAAGCTTATTTAATAAGGCCAAAATAAAAAAATATTAGATTCATAGAGTGTCCAGGGCACTGTACATTTGAAGATGTAGGAGTAGTATTCTGACAGATGAAATTAGAGATCCTAGTCTCTTCCTAAATATCATAGCCTCTGTTTATCATCCATCAGGGAATACCTGATTTATATTCTTTTATAATAAGCCTGTAATCTAGTAAGTAAAATGTTTTTTTGAATTATGTGAGTTCTCTGGAAAATTGATTGAACTCAGAAAGGAGGTTCTTGGAAACTGATTTATATTCAGTCAAAAACACAGATGATAACCAGAGTTTGTAATTGGATTCTTATGGGGAGTAAGATGGTCTTAGAGAATCAAAGCCTTAAAGTGATGCTAAATCTGGATGGATAGTGTCAAAATTGAGCTGAATTGTGAAGTTTAGTTAATTGCTTTTTGCTTGTGGAGGAACACCCTCATGACATGAAAAATTCTGTCCAAAAACTCTTTCACTATTAAATAAATGATAATGTATTGAATGTGAGTAATAAAATAATGAGCTTTCTTTTATATGCACTGAATAAATATAGAATGAGTTTGAAAGTTTAAAATTTTGGGTTAAATATATTACTTATTAGATTTAAAAGTGAGATAATGAGGCAATATTTGATATAGACTTATAGAAATAAATGTAAGCTATGCATATATTATTTGAAAGATTAGACATTAGAATTTGAATCAAAGACAACACAGTGTAAGCTTAGAATTAAAATAAGAAGAATAGCAGAGACTAAAATATAGGTCCCCCAATGTTAAAAGTTTTTTGAAGAATATTTAAATTTGACAATATAATCACTAAGTACCCAACTAGGTGACTGTGGTATATTAAAAAAAGGGTGTAGAAAGGAAAGTATAACACTAAGGTTGAACCTTCAAATAAGATATTTTAAATTGGCTATATTTCACTAATATAGAAATATGTTATTGGTAATTTCAACATATTGAAGTAGCAAAATAAAAAAGACTTATTTAATATAATTTAGAAAAACATAAGAAAGAATTTATACATAGAACAAATGAATATATTAATTTTAAGACTTTTGTTCTAGAACAAAGCAGAGAAATGGGAAACAAATTAGAAGAAAAGTAGGGAAAATGTATTGCATTATTTTTTAACCTTGTACAAATGGCATATTTTTTAAGTACATATATGTACAGTATCTCTCCCTATAGCCCAATAACCAAGTAACAGAGTTTGAAGGAGGGAAGACTACTTAAATCTATTCCCTTAGCTAATTCAGAGGTAATGAGTTCTAGTATATAAGTGGTAATATTGGTTTCATATAAAGCACAGATGGTTCACTATAGTAACAGGTGGGCAGGTGGATATTATGGGTGCAGATGGTAGAGGGTTGTGAAATAAAATTGTGGGAGTTTGTGGAATTTTGCTTTGCTCAATTTTCTTTAGTGATAGGGAAAAGTTCTTCAGTTATGATTGAATATGGAGATTTGATGTAGAGTTACAATTAAAGAAAAAAGTAAATAATTATATAAAGACTTTTAAATATCTGACTGAAGAAATACAGCATAATGTTTCAGCATTTAGAGAACACTTGGTTATCATGGCCATGATTCAATGTAGAGCGTGTGTCCTTGTTCATAAACATTTATTTTAAATGTCCTTACAGATACATTTAGTTGTATTGAGGTTGTGGGTGATGGAGTACGGTGTGAAATTATTAAGTTAACTCAGAAAAATGATTTCTGGCTAGAGAGCATGATTATACAAGAATCCATTCTGAAGATATGGACATGGAGGATATTATTCAGAACCTAATCGAGAAGTTTAAGCTAAGAAATTAGATACAAGATTAGCATGAAACAATAGACACTAATAGACAAAAGGGCAATAAAATCCATGAAGATAGAAGTGTGGCGATAGAAAGAGAAAAAGATAACTATGAGTAAAATATTACAAATAAAATTTATGAAAGTATTACTGTTATTGGAAAATATGTAGGATGTATCTTAGAATGTATAATTGAAGTATGACTCAGGAAAAGTCTAAAATAAAATCAGACATTAGAGTATTTGGAAATATATGACTAAATAAAAGTCACAAAAATTAAGACAGACTATATTGAAAGATTAGATGTGATTCAGAAACTGAAATCATTGACACAATATGGGAAAGGCTTAGTGGCAATTATCACCAGCAATTAGGAGTAAAATAAATTCACACTTGTAGGTGACAATTGTTTATATAACATATAGTTGTTGATCACTATTGTATACATTCTCTGTTCCATTGCTGAGATTTAAAACTACTCCATATTCATGCTTTTGCATATATTTTCTATGTCAAGTCAGCCCAAAGAGATCTCATGACACTAGACACATAAGTACAGCAGTAACACAGAAGAGATGTTGAACTCACAAGTTAATATGAGTTCCTGAGGTGACTTTCCCCATCTCCTGCTGACAATATTTCTGCTTCCCAGATCATTCTTCGGTTAAAATCATTAGGTAAGACCTCACAAGAACAGAGCACAATTCTCATTTATTTGAACCTAGCTGTCCATTCTATTTGTCTGCTTCCTGCTCCAACTTGACTTCAAGTGTGTATTCTGAAGGTTTCTTCATGACAATGTAAGTCTGAAACTTCCCCTATTTCTTTTTTCCTGAGCTTTTTCTTAGACCCATAGTAAATCATCTAATAGTCTACTTCAGACTCTATTTAACATTAATTTATCAAAAATATTTGGTTATATTATCAGTATATAATTTTTAATTTTAATTAGTTTAAAATTAAACAGAAAATTCTGTTTATCTATTTTTTTTACATGTATTGTGTTTGTTCATGTATGTAGATTGTGCCCTGCATGTGTGAGCTTCCCTTTCATTTCATTTTTGGCAAAATACTTAGTAAAGTATTTGTTCACCTTTATTAATAATACTTTTATTGTACCCTAAATTATGCTTTCATTTTCATTTTAAAGGTCAATGTACTATCAGATTTTTCTATTTATTTCTTTTTGTGGTACAGAGTCAAATAACTTAAAATTAGGTTATTCTTTTAAGTGTTTTATTATATATCAATGGTGATAAAATTAGGTTATTCTTTTAAGTGTTTTATTATATATCAATGGTGATTTGATTTAATTCAGAATGATAGAAATTATTAATTGTTCCTTAAAATGTATGTATTGTTATTTAGTCATCTCTAATGCTTTAATATTTATTTAATATTCCCTATTACATAAACTGAGGTAAATCAAGATCTATTTTACTTCTGTTAATGTGTATTTCCATCATTAAATTTATAAATTCTGGACCCCAGAGAAATAGTTCAGGGCTTAAGGCACTTTATTTGCACCCTAGTCAATCCCAGTTCTAATCTCTGGCAGCATCAGAAGTGATCTCTGAGCACAAAGAAACAGTAAGCACTGAGAATAAATTAGGGTCTGACACAAAGACTTTCATGCTCCCAAAATAAAACAAAAACTCAAATAGAGTTTTTTTTTTTTTTTTGCCAATTTAAACAAAGTAAGATTTAGACATTTGGTGGGAAGGATAAACTGAACACACTTTTCCTTATCTTTGAATTTTGAGACATAAACACATCTGTCCTTTTCTAACACTGCTCTTTGGCCAGATCTATCCTACAAACTATCCTACAAAACTACAGTATGAAACCTCCATTTTACAAGTGAGAGAGATATTCATGGTGGTAACCTTCTAAATTACACAGTAGAAAAATAAAGAAAAAACACAACAATGTTTTGGCTGATTTTTGGAGGGAGGTTGGTTGCATACCCAGCGGTGTTCAAGACTTACTGATAGCCTCCACACTCACTAATCACTCTCTGGCAAAATCAAGGACCATTTGGGATGCCAAGGATCAACCCAGTTCATACAATGTAATTTAGTGGATTCTAACTCTACTCACTTTTGTAGCTCCAGCATCCCCAAAAACATATATTTTTCAGTGGTGGAGAAATCTAAAAAATTACTACTTCTGCGAGAGAACAAGGAAGAAGATTCCTATGAAAAATCAATAGCTGAAGGACATCATTACAGAGGACATTTCCAAGAGCTAAAGAGTGCATGCAATCACTTACTAGATGCCTGAAGAGTTAACAGCTAAAATAGATTTGAAAGAAAGACAGAAAGAAAGAAAGAAAGAAAGAAAGAAAAGAAAGAAAGAAAGAAGAAAGAAAGAAAGAAAGAAAGAAAGAAAGAAAGAAAGAAAAGAAAGAAAAGAAAGAAGAAGAAAGAAAGAAAGAAAGAAAGAAAGAAAGAAAGAAAGGAAAGAAAGAAAGAAAGAAAGAAAGAAAGAAGAAAGAAAGAAAAGAAAGAAAGAAAGAAAGAAAGAAAGAAAGAAAGAAAGAAAGAAAGAAAGAAAGAAAAAAGAAAGAAAGAAAGAAAGAAAGAAAGAAAGAAAGAAAAAGAAAAGAAAGAAAGAAAAGAAAGAAAGAAAGAAAAAGAAAGAAAGAAAGAAAGAAAGAGAGAAAGAAAGAGAGAGAGAGAGAAAGAAGAAAGAGAGAGAGAGAGAAAGAAAGAAAGAAAGAAGAAAGAAAGAAAGAAAGAAAGAAAGAAAGAAAGAAAAGAAAGAAAGAAAGAAAGAAAATAAGAAAGAAAGAAAGAAAGAAGAAAGAAAGAGAGAAAGAAGAAAGATCAGGAGAGAAAGAGAGAGAGAAAGAAGAGATGAGAAAGAAGAAGAGAGAAGGAAAGAAAGAGAGAAGAAGAGAATTAAAGAGAGAAAGGTGGAGAGAAAGAAAGAAAGACAAAGAGAGAAAGAAAAAGAATAGAAAGAAAGAAAGAATGAAAGAAAGAAAAAGAAAGAAGAGAGGAGAGAGAGAGAGAGAGAGAAGAGAAAGAAAGAAAGAAAGAAAAGAAAGAAAGAAAGAAAGAAAGAAAGAAGAAAGAAAGAAAGAAAGAAAGAAAAGAAAGAAAGAAAGAAAGAAAGAAAGAAAGAAAGAAAGAAAGAAAGAAAGAAAGAAAGAAAGAAAGAAAGAAAGAAAGAAAGAAAGAAAGAAAGAAAGAAAGAAAGAAAGGAAGGAGAGACGGCACCCCAAGGCACAATGATAAACACTACAGATAGGGATAGAATACAGAAAGCAGTAAGAGCAACAAGGAAGTATCCTTAAGATTTTCAGTGGATTTTTCACAAACAACCCTCAAGGCATGAAGACAGTGGTATGTTATAGTGACAAAACTCAACACAATGAATGCTTCGCCATGGATACTTCATCCAGGCAAACTTATAATCAGGTTTGAAGAAAAGGTACACAGTTTCAGGGATAAAGAATAGATCAAAAACTAAAAAGACTCAAAACCAACCTTCAAAGAAAAGATATACTTTCTACTTTAAGAAGATGAAAACCCAACAAACACATCAAACTCCTACAAAAAGATGAATCCTTAACAATTATTTCCTCAATGTCAATGGAATAAATTCACCAATTAATAGACACAAAGAAGCACAATGGATCAAAAAATTAAATACAAAATTTTGCTGCCTACAAGAAACACACCTGAATAGTCAGAGCAAATATAAACTAAAAGTCAAAGATGGATAACAATCATTCAAGCAACCAACTCTCTTAATCATTCAAGCAAACAACAACATAGTTATAGACAACAATAAAGGTTATAAGAGACAGAGATTGCTATTTCTTACTAATCAAGGAATGTATAATAAATTTTAACCCAATACCCATTTCACAAAGGTTTAATATCTTAGAATTAATGAAATCTAAAAGAAACAATTCTAGCCCCATCAAAAAAATGGGTAGAAGAAATAAATAGATATTTCCTAAAAGAAGAAGTACAGATGGCCAATAGGTACATGAAAAAATGCTCCCAATAACTAATCAACAGTGAGATGTAAATCAAAGCAAAGAGATAATATCTCACACCACAGAGACTAGCACACATTGCAAAAATTTGATAACAAGTCGTGGTGTTGATGCCAGGGAAAAGGGGATTCTCATTCACTGCTGATGGGAATGTAAACTGGTTCAGACTTCTTGGAAAATATAGTAGATAGTCCTCAAAAGCTAGAAATTGAGCTTCCATAAAGTTGAGACCCTGCAATACCACTCCTAGGAATATAATCCAGGAACACAAACACAATACAAAATTGTCCTCTATATTCCTATGTCAAAATTTGCACTATTTGCGATAGACATGATCTGGAAACAATCCACATACACTAAAACAGATAGTGGCTAAAGAAACAGTGGCACATCTACACAATGGAATATTATGCAGCTGTTAAGAAAAATTATGTCAGGAAATTTGCCTATACATGCATAGCCATGGAAACTTTTATTTTGAGTGAAAATGCCAGAAGAAAGGAATAGACTTAGAATAATCTCATTCATTTATGGGATATAAGAAAAAAAAAGAGATAGGTGGTAATAATACCCAGAGACAATAGCGGCAAAGGTCAGGAGGTTCAGACTAGGCTTGAAAGCTCTTCATAGAGTATATCAGAAGAGCCTAGTAAGACAGTGATAGTTGGAACTGATCCCTGTGGACAAGAACTTGGCACTGAAAGTGGAGAAACAACAAGCAAGGCAACCCTCCATTAACAATATGCACCACAGTGCTAAAAAAGAAAAAAAAAAGGAAGTGGGGAGACAGAAAGAGAGTGAGAGTGTGAGAGAGAGAAGCAAATTTTTCAGCCCTAAATAATGGCAGGGGTGGGGATGAGAGAGAAGAGAAAATGGAGACATCGGTGACAGGAAGTGTGCACTGGTGAAGGATGATGTACAATGTATTACTGAAACCCAACAATGAAACAATTTTGTAAGCATGGTGCTTAAATAAAACAATTAAAATATTAATCTTACCAGTTGTTTAAAACCTTTGTATGATTAATTAAAATAGTACTTCTGCACAGTGACTGTTCTCACCCAAAATATAGTTTTGTCTATTCAAATGAAAGACATTAGACAAATATCAATCAAGAGACAGCTTATTTATACCTGACCAGCATCAATAAAATGTATCAAAGCCATGAGAACTAAGGAAATTTTGAGAAATTGTCATAGCCAACATAACCTAAGAAAGTCATTGAGATGTAATTTGTTGTTCTTAATGGTATTCTGGTTTAAAGAGAAGACAGGAAGAAAATGATAAGTGAATAAACCATACATTTTAATAGTTGATATTAAAACACTATTTTATAATATTAAAATATTGTTAAATAATATTGGTCTATTATTCATAATAACTACATAATATCAAAATCTATTGTAATACAAAAAATTGGACATGAAATTGTATGGGAATCCTATCCTTTGATTTTTTCTTCTCATTTTCCCTGTAAATTTAAATCCTTTCAGCCAAATAAATTCATTTTAATTTTTTGTTTGTTTTTGTTTTAGACAACACCCAGGAGCTCTCAGGTCTTACTTGTGGCTGTACTCTGAGGGATCACGCCTGTTAATGCTTGGGGGAACTTATGGAATACCCAGAATCAAAGTTTGGTTAGTCATGCACAAGGCAAGTTCCTGCTGGCTGTATTATAGCTTCAGTTCTAACATCGCAGCTATTTACTACCTTTACTGACAATACATCTGCTGTCAATGGGAATAGGTAGAAAACTAATATTTAATCAAAACCCAGAAAAAGAAACCCCTACTTTAACCAATACCACATTCTTTCTAATCTCCAAACTGATCTAATTCAAAATGTTTAATATTGTTTACAAGGATAATTTCTTTATACTAATTCCAAATTCAGTTAATTCTAACCCACCCTTTAATTAACCTGTTAATTTTTTAAAATAAATTATATCTTAAAATCAATATCTATTTATTTGACTATAACTTGCATTTTAGAGTTCCTAATCATTTGCTCATATTTTTGGTTCTTTTCTAATTTAATTATTTTCAGATGTATTTTATATTTCTTTCTCATATCCTCAAAATCAGATAGTCTCATCCTTTAATTCTATTGTTTATATCTATGCTCTGAGGTTTTCATGTACTTTTTTTTCCTGGAGAGATCTGATTTTAGAGATCAGTTGGTGACCTGACCAATATGAATTGAAATGGTCTTTCTCCACAGAGAATTTCCAACTACTTTTTCATGATGCCTTGGAGACTATTAACTAGAAACCATTTTAAAATTATTTCTGAAATGTGATTTTCAGAGCACAGAGACAATGCACATTAAGTTCCAAAAATATATGTAGGGCAAGGCTCTGGTCACATATTCTTGCGGGAAATTTTTACAGAAGAAAGATATTTTTAAACCATTTCCAAAGCGCTCTGAAAATATTACAATATTTTTAAGAATGTCAGTTCTTTATCTTCTTTATTGTTGGCCCAAGGATTTTTGTTAATAAATATTGTAAACAATTTTGTTCATGCTTAACTTGCACTTTTTGCAATGTCTTTACTTTCTTAAGACCAAAGTTTGTGTGCTTTTATTTGTAGAAAAAGAGATTGTGATATTTTATCTAGTTATTTTCAAGTGTTCTACAGTTGAAAAATTTCTCAAAATGATAGTCTTTTTCTTTTTCTTTCTTTCCTTTTTTATTTTGAAGTCAGTAAATTCCACTGACATTTTGTAGTTTGTAGTATTGTGAAAAAATTTATTCTTATACTGATTTTTTCTTTTACATATAAATATTTTTCTCTCTAGATTGTATATTTCTCTTTATTGTCTGAGTTCATAAATTCTACCAAGATACAAATGAATATTTTAAGTTAGTATATATGACATTCAAACTTTTTTAATCTATAAAACTATCTTGGTCATGTTGGAAACTTTATATTATTTATTTCTCCTATTTATTATTTCTTTCCTAACCAAACATTCTCTTCAAGAACTGTTCCATTTTCATTATTTTGATTTCTTCTCAATTCACGAATCACTCTCTTCAGCAACAATTCATTTGGGTTCTTATATATTCCAGATCAATCTTTTTTAAAAAATGTTTGTCCTTTCCTGTCAGAACTTTTTCAGTTAATCACTATTATTGTTACTTTTTGGACAGTTTTCTTTATCATTGCACCTCTTTGTTTAAAATGTATATGGTATTTTTTATGTAATACTTGTCACAAACATATTTCTCACTCTGTAAAGAAGCATATTTTCCCTTTGTTCTATAGTTTTCAGCTCCACCAACATGCCCTAAGGATTCTGAGCTCCCACTGATAATTGTTGCTATTTTAATTATTTTAATTAAAACTACTCTTTCATCTTTGTCTCACCCTGTAAAGTGTTAAACTGATGGTGACAACACTGATTCATTTCTGTTTCTTTTTCTTCTTTTTCCAATTTTTATTTAGGCACTGTGATTTACAATACTATTGTTAAAAGAGTTTCAGACAATGCTCCAACTTCACACACACCACTGGTCAGCATCCACTGTATCAGGGCCCTTTGAAGCTCCAATATGTGTAGTGCGCTCATGTTTTTTGTTGTTGTTTGTTTTGGAGGGAAACCCACACTCAGTAGTGTTTAGAGCTGACTCTGTTTCAGGGATCAATCCTGGAGGATTCAGGAGACTATAGGGAGTGCTGAGAATGAGAACCTGGCTTGAGGACATGCAAATCAAGCACTCTATTTACTGTGCTATCACTCTAGCCCATCCCTATACATACATACATACATACATACATACATACATACATACATACATACATATATTTATATGTGTATATATATGAATATAAGTATATATATTTAAATACATACTAATATGCATTTGAAGTTATTTTACTACTTTTAGGACCTAATTCTTTTCTGCAGAGATCATTTCAACCATCATTGTTTCAATGGGCCCTTCCCTGCCCTAAATACACTCCTTCCAATCTTGTAGCAAGTTTCTTACCATGGATCAGTCAGTCTGCCCTTCATTTCTATTGTCTTTGGGTATTATTATTATTATAATATATATTTTTATAGCCCACAAATGAGTGTGATTATCTTATGTTTGTCCCTCAGCCTCTGACTCATTTCATGTAGCTTGTACACAACATATATACATATATATATAACCATAAAATGTTTCATAATGCAATTTTTCCTAATGACTGGCATATATTAGTTTATATAAATATCAGGGGTCAGAGAGAGAGCACAGCATACTATCTGATACCAACAAATTGTCCTGAAGTCCTTCATAAGTGCTCCCTGAGTTCAAACCTAGGTGTCAACCCAGAATACCACTGATTGTTGACCTACCAAGAAAGTGCTTAGTCAATTCATTATATAGTTATACCACAGTTTCTTTAATTAGTCTTAGACATTTGGGTTGTTTCCAGATTCTGGCTATTATAAATAGTTCTGCACTAAACATAAATGTGCATTTATGATTTTGTATTGAGTTTTTTGGGCCCCTACAATATTTTCCCTGGTGTGGTATTGCTGTTTCAGATAAAAGCTCAATTTCCAGTTTTTTAAGTAATTCCCACATTATTTTTCAAAAACACAAAACCATTCTAAGTTCTCTTAAGTAGTGCATGAAAGTTTGTTTCTCTCCCTACATACATGCCAGAACAGGTTCTAGTTTTATGTTTTTGGTTGGTTTGCTTTTTTTTTTTTTATGTCTGACAGTCTCTGTGTTGTCAGGTGTTATCTTATTTATGTTTTGATTTTCATCTCTAATGATTAACGTTATGAAATATGTTTTCAAGTGCCATTCAGCCATCTTTATTTCTATTTTGAGGAAGTTTCTATTTGTATCTTCTTCCTGTTTTTTTTTTTTTTAATGGAATGAGGTTTGATATTTTTCTAGTTAAATTCTACCAATTGCTTGTTCATCTTGTATATTAAACCCTGGATAGAGAAATAGTAAATAATTTCTCCTATTCTGTGGGCTGTCATTGTATCTTGTTATCATATTTTTTGTGGTGCAGAAGTTTTTATTTTAATGTAGTCACATCTCTTTATCTTTGCTTCCACTTGCTTAGTCAGTAGTGTTTCATCCTTGAAAATGACATTTGTTTCAATGTCATGAAGAGATCTGCCAACATTTCCTCCTTATACTTTATGAGTTCATTACTTATTTCAAGGCATTTAATTCATTTTTACTTTATCGTTTTGCATACTGTGAGAAAGAAGTCAGAATTTAGTTTTTGGTATGTAACTCACCATTTTTCCCAACAAAACTTATTGAATAGGCTTTTCTTTTTCTACTACATATTTTTCCTCATTTAAAAATGATTAACTATTTATATACCTCATAGTCTCTTTCCACATATCAATTTTATTTCATTAATATTATTATATGTATTTATTCCATTATTATCCTTTTTCTTTTTCTTTTTAAAATTACTTCCACTTTGTAGTACAGTTTGAAGTTCAGTAAAGTGCTGCCTCCCATCTTCTTTATTACAAAGGATTACATTATTTACTTGGGATTTTATATACAAATAATGCAAGAGAAAAAGATATTTTTAAAATACCATTTATAAATAAATTGTCTTCAGAAAACCAGGACCTTGGAATTAGCCTAAATAATGAGGGAAAAGACCTATAAAAATAACAAACAAACTAAAATACACTACTTAAATATATTTTTTTAAAAAGAAAAGAAAATGGAAACATATCCCCATTGATGTTTTGGAATACTTAAAATAATTAAGATGGTAGTGATTCAGGAAACATTGTACAGATTTAATGCATTTCTTACAATGATAATCATGACAATTTTTAAAAAGAAATAGCTCAAACTTCCCCAAAATTCTTATGGAATATTAGACTCTTTTGCCATGAAACAACATTTGAGCTTAATATTTACCATGTGTGTACATGTGTGTGAATGTGTATCTGATTTGTATGTTGTAGAAAATAAGTTGTCTTACTTCAGATGTTGAATGTATAAAATTACTTTAAGATCTTATCACTTGCCATTAGGTTAAGAATGGTTGAGTCTGACAAGTTGCTAGAAAGTTTATTTTATAGTTACCAGTCTAATAGGTATTTTCAATGGTATTTTTTAGAACTTCACAAGAATAAAATATATGGATACCCTTTAAGAAAAAGCCAAATTTTTATGTCTTTGTGAAAATATACTTTTCTGTGTGAGCTTTAAAACAAAAATAAAATGTCATTTCTAGATAATTATTTTTAAAATCCAATTAAATAGTTATACACACACATATATATCAGTTTTATTTGTAACATTGTATACAATGCCAATTTAAATAAAATGTAATATTTACGAGAGAGTAAATTTGAAAGATGTACAGGAACCAGAGAGATAGTACAGTTAATTGGCTCCCAGCACTTCATTTGATCCACCAGCAAAAAATGAATTCTGAATGCAGAGATGGTAGAAAACCCTGATTAAAATAAGTTGTGAACCTTGACCTTAAAAATAAAAATAATAAAATAGATATATATGTGATATATATCTGATTGGATTCTATCAGCTCTAAGAAATATAAAATCTTGAAACTAGAGGGTACAAGGGGTTAAGACACTTGTCTTGCACACAAACTGTCATAGTTTTATCCTGTAGCATAATGAGTACCCAAACACTATCAGGTGTGGACATACACTATCTGGAGTGACTATATACAAGAGGACCTAAAATAGACCTGAATTTCAACAAACAAATGAGAGAGTATAAAATAATATGGAAAATATTGTCCTTTGATACAACATGATGGAAAATTTGGAATGTACCATGTTATTCAAAATAGGTCAGAGGAGAAAGACCTTTGCTGGAGAGACTGAGGGACCTGTTGCCTTTGTGTGTTTTTCTACCTTTCTGTCTCCTGAAACTCTCCTGAGAGGGCCAAGAAAGGCCCAGTAAAAACAATCTCATAGAGGCTCAAGAAGAGCTCCTCAGCTTCACAGCCACATGCTCTTTCTAGCTAATGAACCCCACCATAACACGCAGAAAAAAAATCACACTGCAAGTGTGACAATGGGGAAACCTTGCAGGCAAAAACCATGCACTGAGAATGAAGATGATAGCTCTGAAGACCCAAAAAATACCAACCATCTGATTAATCTCTCAGATAAGGAATTTAGAATAGAAATATGGAGGATCCTCATAGAAATCAAAGAAAACATAGCTCTAGCTGAACAGAACACAAAGATAGAAATCAGAAAACTTCAAACTGAAATAGCAGTTCTGGGGGCCGGGTAGGTGGCGCTGGAGGTAAGGTGTCTGCCTTGCAAGCGCTAGCCAAGGAAGGACCGCGGTTCGATCCCCCGGCGTCCCATATGGTCCCCCCAAGCCAGGGGCGATTTCTGAGCACATAGCCAGGAGTAACCCCTGAGCATCAAACGGGTGTGGCCCAAAAACCAAAAAAAAAAAAAAAAAAAGAAATAGCAGTTCTGAAAAACAGGGTAGCTAAACTGAAAACCTCAATGGAAAGCGTCTCCAACAAGGTAACAGAAGCTGAGGACAGAATCAGTGAACCAGAAGATGAAATGCAGAACAACTCCATACAGCAGAAGAGATTGGAAAAGAACCTTAAGGCAAACAATCATACAATGCAAAAAGTACTCAAAGAATGTAAACAGATGAAAATAGAAGTCTTTAATAAGCTCAATAGAAACAACATAAGAATCATTGGAATCCCAGAGGCCCAGGAAAGGGATCCCCAGGAAGAATCAACAGTCAAAGACATCATCATAGAGAAAGTCCCAGAGTTAAAGATTGCATCCAATCAAATCCTGCATGCCCGAAGAGTACCAGCTAAAAGAGATCTGAAGAAAGACCTATGCCAGGATATATATATTTTGTGTATGATATGAAGACAAAACAAGGGAAACAACAATATTCTGCAAAACAACCCTTGTACTCTGACAACATAACTGACATTTCCAAATTGTTAGGTCAAGTGAGGGAAAATTCTCTAACACCCTCTAGAGGAAGGATATAGGCACTTTCATAAGGGACTGGATGTGGTCATATTGTACCCAAAGGGCATAGAAACACTTGCATTTTTGTAAAATAACACTAAATTAATAAGACATAGAATAAATGGGCTTATTTCACAGAATATAAATTTATAAACCTACTGTATGTGAATTTTATCATCACTTAAATGTCACTTTTAATAATCTATGTGGGAACATTTCATACATATTTCATAGTCATAAGCCAAACACATTGAGAAAATATTCAAGAATTAAATACAATACTATAGGGGCATATTGATATTTATGCAGTTTGCTAATTCCACAAAAATACTTGTTAGAGTGTCTTAAATCCTGAAGAAAAATAATATAATAACTCATATTTTGATTACTTAGAATTTTGCCTCAGCATATAAAAATGACATACATATATGCTAATATTATATAAAGATAAAGATTATTTAGATATAAATATAATTTCTACTAAAGTGCTCACTTTCAAAACAAAGTTTGCTGGTTCATTTCCTACTTTTACCAGTCTAGGTGAAAAAATTGTTGGGAAAACAGGAAAAGCTATGGGTAGTATAAAAGAAAATATTACACTCTTCGATAGTACACTGTCAGCTTTCTTTGTGATTTCAGTTTGATTTGTACCCAAGGCATTTAACATAAATCAGCTTCTTTTTTGTTCTTGCTTCTGTGAATGTTCAAAGCCTTGAATTAAACCTTTCTAACACTATACCACAGTGACAACCATGCTTCTGTAGGTGTATGCATATTCAAAACAAAACAAAATAAAAAGACTCTGATGTCCTCAGAATCTGAAAGGGTTGCTGAGGCACTTAGTACTGTTCTGTCATCATTTCTACGTCTACCTAATAGGAGAATCAGAGTTTATGCCAGAAATAACTGGCAGACATAATCATAATTTTTATATGAAAGAATGTTAAAAATAATTGCATTTTCAGAGCACCTAACATATATTCAGACTGAGATTATGCTTTTCCTTAAATTGATTAATTATTGATGTTCAACAAATAAACAAGTGTAGACTTACGTAACACACATGCTGCATATAATTTTTGTGGTTTTGGGTCTTACAGGAGACACTCAACATTTACTACTGGCTCTGTGATTAGGGATCACTCCTAGCAGAGGTGGAGGAACCTTATTTGGTGTATACCCAGGTCTGATATGAGCAACATAGGTTCCTTTTCTGCTATATATTTCTTTAGTCCATACCATGTTTTCTTATATATTACATTTATTCCTTGGGAAATTTTGATTAAATTTGTAGTTTTTATATAGTGTCTAGTACTATAATAATTTAAAGCACAGAGATTTCTCATTTGTAAAGAACTACATTATTGATCTGCAAACTTTTCTTAAAGGAATTCATAATTATATAAGAAAATGAAACTATTATGAAGTTTATTATATCTCAGCTAATAAATGTTTAGCTGTATGACTAGTTCCAGAGAATTTGTTCCAGGCTCCACAATTTTTAAATTATCATGTAATCAGCATATTGGTTATAAATAAAAGTGCTCTGGCAGCATTTATGTCCTTATGCTTTAGATGGTATAAATTGTCTCTAAACAGAGCACTAAGAGAATAATATAATGGATATGTTTTTCCTAGCTTTCAACTGACCCAGGTTTGATCCTTGTGCTAGCTTACGGTCTCTGAAGTATCAGAAGCAGTGATCTTTTAGTCCATTGCTAGCAATAAGTCCTGATCATCCCATGATTGGGCCCAAAAACCACATTAAAAACAAAGTAACTGGCATTTTAGAAGGAATGACTTGCATTTTAGCACGAATTTCAGGCACAAATAGGATTTTCTTTTTCTCTATAATTACAGATTTTCTCATATGATCTTTGCAGTAGGGGAGGTAAACATTTTACATGGATTAGGGCACCTAGAATAAGTGTTTCCATAAAACATGGCAGGATCTGTAAGATCTTTTACTACTTGGTGTAAAAAGTCTCAGAACACTGTCTCTGCCATATTATTCTGTTCAAACAAGTCTCTAAGGTCAAACCAAATTCAAGGTAGGGGGAATTAAAACACCCTCAGTAAATGAGGTGGCAATAAATTTCAGGTCATCTTTTATCTTTTATAGCTATGTTTAATCCCTTATGTTTATCTCTTCTCTAAAGCATCTAGGGAAGTAACAAATAATTTTGGATATGTTTTTTTTTCATACCTAGTTCTCATTTTTTGTTTTGCTTGTTTTCATGATTTATGGACTTAAAAATAATTTTTGGTGCTATATGTGGTGATGTTCAGGGAATGCTCCTAAGTTAGTGCTCAAAGTTTTGTCTTAAAAATATGCTGGGGACTATAAGGTTCTACAGATGAGTTTAAGGCTCCCATCAAAAACTTGACCACATCAAAAAACTTGACCTCTAGATATCTTTAAGATATCTCCTCAGTTCCTTTTTATATTTTTTGTAACTCTGTTTGCTGTTTTTTAATGGGATTATATTTTTTATTTTCTTGGCTTTCTTTTTTATATATATTTTATTTAAACACCTTGATTACATATATGATTATGTTTGGGATTCAGTCATGTAAAGAACACTACCCATCACCAGTACAACATTCCCATCACCAATGTCCCAAATCTCCCTCCTCCCCACATAACCCCTGCCTGTACTCTAGACAGGCTTTCTATTTCCCTCATACATTTTCATTATTAGAATAGTTCAAAATGTAGTTATTTTTCTAACTAAACTCATCCCTGTTTGTGGTGAGCTTCCTGAGGTGAGCTGTAATTTCCAGCTCTTTTCTCTTTTGTGTCTGAAAATTATTATTGCAAGAATGTCTTTCATTTTTCTTAAAACCCATAGATGAGTGAGGCCATTCTGCATTTCTCTCTCTCTCTCTCTGACTTATTTCACTCAGCATAATAGATTCCATGTACATTCATGTATAAGAAAATGTCATGTGCTGCAATGAATATAGGTGTAAGAAAGGGATTTTTGTATTGTATTTTTGTGTTCCTAGAGTATATTCCTAGGAGTGATATAGCTGGATCGTATGGGAACTCGATTTCTAGTTTTTGGAGGAATCTCCATATCGCTTTCCATAAAGGTTGAACTAGACGGCATTCCCACCAGCAGTGAATAAGAGTTCCTTTCTCTCCACATCCCTACCAACACTGCTTGTTCTCATTTTTATATTTTTACAAACAGTTGAAAAAAATAACTTCTTGGTGAAGTGGAGGAAAGTTAAAAGTGTTAAGACAAGCAGAGAGGAACCCAGGGACAGTGGTTGTTTGAAGAGGACAGACAGTGGATATTGTTCAGGAATGTGGTATGCACACAACCCCATTGTTACTCCTCAGTTCCTAAACTTGAGCATAAAAGTAAAATAAAACTTAGCTCCTGGTGACTCTAATAGGAATAAAAATAAATAAATAAATAAATAAAGTTAACTTTATAATTTTTCTATGATATTAAGGACTTCATTTAATCTGAGTAAAGAGATTTTTATTAAGATAAGTCAGAAACTCTAGAATAAATATATAGAAGAGTATATGCCATCACGAATCTGAAAGTCACTTGAAGGAGGAGATAATAAGGTCAATTAGGACATCATGAAATTTAAACAAGCAGTAGCAGAAAATTATATCCAAACCAACTCATCTTGTGAAATAGTAGCTGTTAACATTTTATAAAGCAGAAACAAAATTTTCCTATATAAGATATTTAGAGATTCGGTACAGTTTAGCTAGATAGTTTATCTATTTGTAAATAGTAAATTCTGTTTTATATGATTTTCTTAAATGAATGACACATCTGAAATTTAACTTAACATTCATATGTCACTTAAAGATTAGAATATTTGAATCACATTTTATGATTTATGCTTTAATAATGTTTTATGCCTTAATGTTAATAAAGTCAGACTATAACTAGAAAGGGGGAGAAAACTCAGAGAAAAAAATGCTTCTTCCAAATCAAGTAAAATTAGTTTCAGTAGAATGACAGCATCAGGACAGACTTTGGATAGTTGTTTGTAAGATTATGTATGTAAGATGTGTTAGATTGAGGGATATATTAAGGTTTCTAAATAATATCGCTATATGGTAGCTTATAGAAAAAGAAATGTTTGTAAATCTAAGAAACATTTTATGGTTGTAGAAAGTACAGCAGGCAGGTAAGACAGTTTACATGTGCATGACTGATCTAAGTCAGACCTGGCACCCCATAATGTCCCCAAGTACAATCAGGACTGATCACTGAGCACAAATCCAGGAATAAACCCTGATTACTGTCAGATGTGATAACCAAAATTTTTATTTATATGTAAATATATTTTATATATAAAATGAATTTATTTTATTGGTTATTTTATTAATTATAAATATTTATGCATATATATGCACATATATAAATAAAAATAATAGAAAGTATTTTCCACATAAATAGAGAGAAAATAATAGAAATTCTTCATGCTGGGGCTGGAGAGATGGCATGGAGGTCTTTGCATGCAGCGGGATGATGGTTTGAGTCCCGGCATCCCATACAGTTTCCCAAGCCTGCTTGGAGTGATTTCTGAGCATAGAGCCAGGAGTAACCCCTGAGTGCCACTGGGTGTGACCCAAAAAGCAGATTTAAAACAACAACAGCAAAAAACAAACAAAAAAGAAATTTTTTATGCATTTGGTGAACTATTTGGCTATGAAGAATATTACTGTCCAAGTAGAAGGTAAAGTGGGGAGTCCATTAATTACGAGGGCCCCAAATTAAATATTATAGTATCCCCAATTTAATTACCATATTTAAATAATATATAGATCGTTGAAGTAGAAAATGATGCAAAAGTTTCAACCTGTTGCCTAGAGATATAATATATGTTCAATATTTTCTCATAAAGGGGGCAGAGGAACTTCAGTTGAATTCCACTGTAAAACATCTGGGTTCATATTGAGTAGAAATTTTGGAAGAGTCGGGCTTCTAATTAATTGTTTATCAGTAAAATTGTCAATTGCAGAATACAATATATATAACCTATAGCCTCTAATTCACCATCAACCATCTACTTTATTTTGAGGGAGATTGGGGGCACACTCAGAGGTGCTAAGGGGTTATTCTAGGGTCTGTGTTTAGGAGTATCTCTGGCAGTGATCAGGGAAACCTATATGAAGGTTGGGGTATTTAAACTTTTATCACATGCATTAAGTGACTTATGCTGAACTATATCTCTAATCCCATCAACCATATATATTAATAACCTATAATTTACATCTGAATTTGGTGATGATCTATAAAAAGTAAATTTTCCAGAGCTCAAACTTTGAAAAATCAAAGGCAAAATAGAATCAAGATAAAAGCATGTTGAGTATTTTGAAAAGAAGGAGTTGACATAAAAGGTGTGAAATTAAATTTGAAGTTAAGCTTAAAGTTGTCACATTTTTTGGTGCACATCACAAAGAATGAGAACAAGCAGTGCTGGCAGAGATGTGGAGAAAAAGGAACTCTTATTCACTGCTGGTGGAATGCCCACTAGTCCAACCTTTATGGAAATCAATATGGAGATTCCTCCAAAATCTGGAAATTGAGCACTCATATGATCCAGCTATACCACTGCTAGGGATATACCCTAGGAACACAAAAATACAATACAAAAATCCCTTCTTCACACCTATATTCACTGCAGCACTATTTATAATAGCCAGACTCTGGAAACAACCAAGATGCCCTTCAAGAGATGAATGGCTAAAGAAACTGTGGTACATATACACAATGAAGTATTATGCAGCCATCAGGAGAGATAAAGTCATGAAAATTTTCTATACATGGATGTACATAGAATCTATTATGATGACTGAAATAAGTCAGAGGGAGAGAGATAGACACAGAATAGTTTCACGCATCTATGGGTTTTAAGAAAAATAAAAGATATTTTTGCAATAATCAGAGACAAAGAGAGGAGGGCTGGAAGGTCAAGCTCATTACATGAATCTCAACCCAAAGAGTGGTGAGTGCAGTTAGAGAAATAACTACATTGAGAAATATCCTAACAATGTGAATGAATGAGGGAAGTGGAAAGCCTGTCTAGAGTACAGGTGGGGGTGGGGTAGGGAGGAGAGAGGTCTGGGACATTGGTGGTGGAAATGTTGCACCAGAAGGGGGTGTTCTTTAGATGACTGAAACCCAACTACAATCATATTTGTAACCAAGGTGTTTAAATAAATATATTAATATAAAAAAGTTGTCTCATTTCATTTTATTTTGTTCTGTTTTGGGTTTTTGAGCCACACCCATTTGACATTCAGGGGTTATTCCTGGCCATGCACTCAGAAATCGCTCCTGGCTTGGGAGGACCATATGGGACGCCAGGGGATAGAAACGGGGTCCTTCCTAGGCTAGCGGTTGCAATGCAGATGCCCCACCTCTAGCGTTACCGCTCCAGCCCCTGTCTCATTTCTTAATAGGTTATTATTTTTTTTGGTTGCTTAAAGTTGATTAGAGAAGGAATAATGTTCTTATAAAAAATTAAGGAAAGCAAAAGAATGGGATTACCATGCACTGTTTATTTTCTCTTTTTCTATAATAATATAATTCATTTTCCAACCAGTTTATTTTATATTCAAAGAAATCAAAATACATTTTTGGGGGTGAAAGGGTTTGAACTATACCCTTTAATTTTGGGGGAAATGATTGAGTTTATTGCAATATATTACAATCTATTCCTGTGTATACTCTGCTAATGGATCCCCTCTTTGCTCATCAAATTCCTCATCAAATGTTTTACTTCACTGGTACTTATCGTAACTTTCATTAGGGAAAGGTAGTACTTTGCTTGAAATAATCTAATGCAATTTCCACTCCAATATCCAATTATTCTAGCTAGATCTCTGGCCCCTGATATTTAAATCATGGCATATAAAATTGATACTTGATAAATTAGTCTGAAAATGGTAAGAAAACTATGTAATATTCTAGTTAATTTTGCTAGGAAAAAAGGAAGTAACTGGTTCAAAGCTATCACTGATTGAACTTATTACTTCCTAGAAAAATAATAACATAATAGCAACTTCATACCAGAATCATGAATTAATCTTTAAAACAAAGTTACCAAAATATGGTTCCATCTATAAATTACCCTATTAAAACCAAGGTTTAAAACAAAAATTTCATCTAAGATAAATACCAGAAACAAAATAAACACTTAATTATGCATTTGAAAAATAAGTATCAAATGAATGAGAAAAATGTGTTATTAGCCAAGTTTATTAGTCATTTTCTTCTCTTTTTTCTTCTTCTTAATTTCCCTATCTAAACTAACAGTGATCTTAACTCTGAAACCTTCTGCTGCCATGTGCCCAAACCTTGTGCTTAAAGCTCCAAAAGACATTTATAAGACCATTGAAAAGAAATCCAGGCTTTTGTTTCTATACTAGATAGAACCACTCCAATCTTAAGCCTTGGTGAGAAAAATGACAGCTTACTTCTGTGTTGGGAGATTTGAGATCATTTCTCTTTTAGTTTTCTTTCTTTAACTTTCTTCCTTTCTTTCTTTCTTTCTTTCTTTCTTTCTTTCTTTCTTTCTTTCTTTCTTTCTTTCTTTCTTTCTTTCTTTCTTTCTTTCTTTCTTTCTTTCTTTCTTTCTTTCTTCTTTCTTTTTCTTCTTTCTTTTTCTTTCTTTCATTCTTTCTTTCTTCCTTCCTTCTTTCCTCCCTTCCTTCCTTTCTTTTACTTTTTCTTTCTTTCTTTCTTTCTTTCTTTCTTTCTTTCTTTCTTTCTTTCTTTCTTTCTTTCTCCTTTTATTTTTCTGCTTTCTTTTTTCTTTTTCTTTCTTTTATCTTTCCTTTCTTTCATTTTGATGCTGGGTTTTCTGCTTGAAAAGCATATACCCTAGAGATCTTTAATCCATTCTCTTGGTTCACAATAGCTCTCTTAACATATATTCTCTACTGTTTCTATTACCTGGCTAAGTATTTTTTATTTTACAAATACTTTTTATTTAAACATCATGATATACCCTAGAGATCTTTAATCCATTCTCTTGGTTCACAATAGCTCTCTTAACATATATTCTCTACTGTTTCTATTACCTGGCTAAGTATTTTTTATTTTACAAATACTTTTTATTTAAACATCATGATTACAAGACTGTTCATAATAGTTTTTTATAGATAAGTTTGTTCATGATTTAGTTATAGTCATAGAATGCATAACAACCTTTACTAGTGCATTTCTCACTACCAATTTCAAAAGTTTCTTTCTCATCCTCCCTGATGCCCTTTTCCCTCCCATCCACATTCCCCTCCTGCCTATGGAGCAAGCACTTTACTTCACTTTCTCTTTCATTCTCTCTCTCTTTCTCCCTTTCCTTTTCTGACATTGTGGTTTGTACTATTGTAATAAAGGATTGCAATGAATGTCCCTTTCCTACAAGTCCCTTCTCTACTCTACGCACTAACTGCTTTTTCTGGCAAGCTTTCTGGCATAGACTGGTCCTCTTAATCCTCATCTCAATTGTTTCTGGATATCATCCCCACATTATCTTTTATTTTTCTTTTATCCCCCAGATGATTAAAATTATTCTATGTTTATTCCCCCCTAACTCATTATAATCAGCATATTTTTCTGCATGACCATCAATGCATATGCAAATTTTATGACTTAATTTTCCCTAAAGAATGCACAGTATTCAACTGTGTAAATATATCTGTTTCTTTAGCCACTCATCTGTTGTCAGGCATCTGAATTGCCTTCAGATTCTAGCTAATGTAAATAGTGCTATGATGAACAAAGTAGTGCAGAGGACATTTTTATATTGTGCTTTCGTGTTCCTTGGTTATATTTCTAAGATTATAATTGCGCGTTCAAAAGGAAGCTTAATTTCCATTTTTTAAAGGACTATCCATATTATTTTCCAGAAAGGCTGGACTGGACAGCACTCCCACCAGCAGTGAATGTGAGTCCCTTTCTCTCCACATCCATGCTAGTACTAGTTGTTCTTGTTCTGATTATGAGTGTTGAGGAGCATTCTTTTATGTGCCTTTGGTTGTCTGTATTTCTTCTTTGAGGAGATAGATGTTTATTTATTTTTCTTCCATTCTTGATGGGGTTAGATATTTTATTCTTGTTCAGTTCTGCCATTACCTTATATAACTCAGATATTAGCCCTTTATCAGATGGATATTTGTTGAATAGTTTCTCCCACCTTAACATCTTTTCAAAGGAAAATGAGTTAAGGTCAATCTCCTGTAACTTCTTCATGGGGGTAAAAGGACCTTAGGTAAGAGGTGAAACCTCATACTACCTTGGTTTTAATGGGGCCCAGGCATTGATTTAATGAATTTCCAAGTTGTCAGTATAAAAGTTTGAAAAAAGAGAACAATGTGTTTAGAACAACAAATTTTTTTTATATCCTGTTATGATAACATAGAAATCAAAGCAACATACTTTAGTGAACATGGAAACACCATTATCATTTACAATAGATTTGGTAAAAGAGATTCTTGAAGAAAAAATAATTTTTTCTAAAGGTCTATGAGACACTGGAGAGCTGATCAATCTGTTCCTTAAAATGGGGACATCTGAGGTGCTAGAGAGTAAGGTACACATGTACTGCCTGGGTACATGTCGCCTAGTACATGGTACACAGCTAGTACAGCACATGGCTAACCTAGCGGGGACTGAGGTTCTATTCCTGGCGTCCCATATGGTCCTTCAAGCCAGGAGCGATTTCTGAGCGCATAGCTAGGAGTAACCCCTGAGCATCAACAGGTGTGCCCTCCCAAACAACAAAAATAAGCGTTTTTGAAAAATATTGGTCACTAGAGTATCTCTAAAGGAGATGAATTATCATATCTTAATTATAAAGGTAACTATGATAATTTCATTATAATTGGCTTTAATTAATACATGTATTTAAACCTGAATGTAAAAAACTCAACTTAATGTACTTGCTTTGTGTGTATCCTATCTTGCTTTGATTCCCAGAACTGCTTTGTCCCTTGAACACTGCCAGTACTGTTGTTTGATGCTCTTTGAAGTCATTTAAGGACAGATTAAATCTATTTATCAATTATGTGATTCTGAGCATGAAAACAATGTTCTTCAGATTTGGGGGGGGGGGGGCAGCACACCCAGCAGTGCACAGGATTTGCTCCTCGCTGAGTCTCAAAGACCTCTCCCAGCAGGGCTCAGAGGACAGCAATTGAGTGCTGGGAATTGAGCCCAGTTATCCACAGGCTACCACATATTATCACATATTATCTCTCCAACCAAATTGTTATCCAAATTTTTAAATATTTTTTACTTTTTATTTTATACTTTATAATTTCTATTTTGATGATTGGAATATTTATGAGTTACTTCCTTTTGTAGAAAGATTAATTAAAACTATATATAGTTTTATGGTATAGTTTATGGTATATTATATTATATAATATATATTATTATATTGTATATAATATATTATATATTATAATATATATCACTAAGTACATATAATTCCTCCTATGTCAAGGATGTGATTCAAGTAGTAGTTCAAATGCTTTGTGTAGGAGTCTGGAGTTTGTTTGAATTTTTTTCTTTACATGCCCCTACCAGCAGCACCAGATGAGTCTGCCTAAACTGCAACAACAAGATAACATTTTCAAGTAATTGAAATTTATTTTAAAAATAACAAGGGACCAAAAAGTTATCCTTCCATTTTTAACAAAACATTTTCTTATAAAATAACTGGTTTTTAAATTCTCAATATCATTTGTCAGCATTAGGTTTTTGTTTTATTTAATGTATGGAATATTTATTTCTATGTACTTAGATTCCATAATCAAATTATAGAGTATATTCTAAGAAAAATATAAAGTTATCTTAAATTATATCTATTAGAAGGGACTAATATGTAGATTTTCTTTGAATAGTACAATGTAGAAAACCAAGTGAAGGAAAATTATAGTACCAGTGGGGAAAAAGAGAGGTGAGAAAAAGCTAAGCAAATGTACAGTGTCAAAAAAAAAATCACAACTCATACTGATCAGACAAGGCCATTTTTAAATATATCTTACATTTATAGAGAATGCTTTCTATAGTCCAAACACTTAGTCTAGCTACTGAATTAATTATTCAATAACTATGCATTGTAGCTTCTGTTTATCTAAATTTTATATTTTAGTCACACCTGTGATACTCAAGAATTACTCCAGCCTCTGTGCTCATAGGTCATTCCAGGAATCAAACTGGGGTCAGGCACATACAAGGCAAGTACCTTAACTTCTGTACTATTTCTTAGGCCCATTTGTTTTCTTAGATGAGATTATTTTGAGTCATTAGTAATACATACAAAAAAAATCTGCATTATGTGGGTACCATTAGTAGTATAAAATGTATTAGTAAATTGATAGTTTTTTTTGGGGGGGGGTCACACCCAGTAGCTCTCAGGGGTTACTCCTGGCTCTACGCTCAGAAATTGCTCCTGGCAGGCTCAGGGGACCATATAGAATGCCAGGATTCAAACCATTGCCCTTCTGCATGAAAGGCAAAGGCCTTACCTCCATGTTATTTCTCCAGCCCCACCTAAATTGATATTGTTAAACAAACTATACTTTATTTTCTACAGTTTCCTCTCTGAGTTTTTAAGTTCAATGTTTGTTACTTAACATGATTTAGTTTTTCAAAAGTAAAATTAGAGTATTACTTAAGCTTCACTGGAGTCCTTTGCTTTGAGTTGTCACAGCTTTTTTTCCCCCTCTCTTCCTTATCCCCCATTTAAAAATTTAGAAGGCTTCTGTGGGGTCAGGTATAGTTAAAAAAGATTGACGAATTCTATGGGTTTTGTAACATCACTCTGGGAGAAGGTACATCTTTATTTTCACTCTCACTGAATGAAGAAAGAAGCATTGGAAGATTTTTGTACTTATAAGGACCCCAGGTCTGGCCAGAGAGGAGAGCTGGCTGTGGAGACTGACAAGAAAGGCTTTTATGAGTGGTCTTCAGTCACTGAACCATATTCGCCCACCATTTCCTGTACAAGTGATATCTGCTCATTTATGTTCCACAACTGAGATGCTCACAATTTCCTCACTTGTTTATTCATAATAATATCTTTTAGAATATGTTTAAATTTTTATGTTCCCTAGCTCTGCAGGGCATAAAACTAGACTCCCAAATTCCAATTTTGAAACATGTTTTCTAACTTCTAATGGTGGATATATATTATTCTAAATGTATGTTGTTTTTTTAAATCAATAAAACTCTTTTTTTTGTTGTTCAGTTGGTTGATAGTTTCTTTTGTTTGTTTGGGTTTTTTTTGTTTTGGTTTTTGGGTCACACCAAATTGCTCAGGAGTTACTCCTGGCTCTGCGTTCAGAAGTCATTCCTGGCAGACTGAGGGGTTCATATGGGATGCCGGGATTCGAACCATGTCCTTCTGCATGCAGAGCAAATGCCCTATCTCCATGCTATCTCTCTGGCCCCAAACTTTATTTTATTTATGGTGGTAGAAGCACAATAACTTTGTATACCAAAAACGAATTTTTTGTATAATAAAATTCTAAAAGTAATTAGTTTAAAACTATTATTATTATTGTTGTTGTGGTTGTTGTTGTTGTTTGTCTTTTTGTGCCACAATTGGCAGAGCTCAGGGGTTACTCCTGGGTCTGAGCTCAAAAATTTCTTGTGGCAGGCTCAGAAAACCAAACCTGGGTGCATCCCAGATTGGCTGTATGCAAGGCAAACATCCTTCCACTGTACTATCACTTTGGTCTGTAATTTTAAATTATTTATTATTCTAAGTGAATTTTTGTGAAAGTTATGTAGTAAATATTATATTATTTTTCTGTTATCAAACAATTTCATCCCCATTTCTTCATCTAGCTAATAATTCAATATCTTAAACAATGTTAAAGGGTATCATCATATTTTAAATTCATTTTTTAAATTCAGATTTATACTTATAATTAATTAGAAGTGAAAAATGTAAGAGAAAAACACAGCACTACGAGATGGCCCCGAGAAAACTCTTTAACATACACTTTATCTCTAGGTTATACCTTCTTTTAGGAATTGAAGCACGTGACCAGTTAGACCACCGAAGCAGTTAACTGCGACGTACAGACTTAAACTACAGGTTCTATTCATCGAACACATTCAAGCAAACTAGCACTCCCTTGCTATTCTCTCCTCTCTTCTCACTACTTTCTTTTTTATTTTTTTCTTTTTCTATTCTTCTCTTTACTTTTTTCCTTTTCTCTTCTCCCTTTCTTTCTAATGTATTTTCTCTTTCTCCCTTCCTACCCCTTCCGTATCCCTTCCCCTTTTCCCCCTTTGAAAATCCAACTATCCCTTCACCCCTCAATCCCATCCAGACCTCCCGCCGTATAAAAACTCTTCACCCTCAGACCTTAATCTATTAGGCATCAAGATTGACCTCCTACCCCAACGAACCAGTACCCAGCACCCAGGCGAGGGGACACCCAGTCAAACCCACACCTCGTCTCCTGCAAGAAAAGACAGCCAACTCCCCTGCGGACTCATGCTGCGTGGACCTCCCTACCAACTCCCCCTAACGTGGACTGTTACTTGAAACCGGACTTAGGTCCAAAAGTATCCCCAATGCAAGAACTCTTCCAAGAAGAAGGTCAGGGCGTGTGATGGAAAGGTGCCTGGGAACCCACACACAAGAAAAACCCAAAAAACAATGGGAAAACCTGTACTTTCAACATAAGCATAAGACCTGTATTACACCACCTCTTTACCTGCTTTTCCCCAAATGTAAGGTAGTCTTTTGCATCACTTTGGTCCTTTAAATACTTCACTAACTCATTTTTTTTTAAATGTCTGTCCTACATATACATATGTGAGCACATACATTTTTATTCCCTTTTCTTTTCTTTTCTTTTTTCTTTTTTTTTTTTTTTATCTTTTTGGGTATGTGACCTGTTTCTGTTTTCCCCTCTATCCACCCCCAAATACACCGACAATATAATATAGCACCATTCCTCCCTGCAAAGGCACACTAAAAAAAGGGGAAATCTTACATATAAAAAAGAGCTCTTATCTACTAGAGATAGGAACTCATAGTTGTTTACAATACAGAGATATCTCCTACCTTGAAAATATGCCATGTGGAATCAACTTAGACCTCAGGTGATTAGATACCATCCGTCCAGCCTTGAACCCTGGACCCCAGACATAGAAAAGGCACAGTTCTTCACAACAGCTGCAGGAAACAAATCCCATCCGGGACAGCCTTAATACTGCTGGGTCACCAACAAGTGCCAGCTCTAATAGGATATCCTGACAATGAGGAAAATGGGAACAACTTGACCTAAGAGCAGGTTATCCTACCTTACCAGCTAACGACAAGACGAAATCAGAAGACATGTCACCCTTTGGTAGGTCCAAAAGCCAAGATCGCGATTTACAGATGACTGGCTGCTAGAACCATGACCACTCTGTATACATCTTGGGGCCAATAAAAAAGCCCTAGTTTAGGGTTTGAACTACGACCTGCAGAATAAACATGATCCCCGGTTCCAAAGGTCTGGCAGAGACAATTGTAACGGAATGGGGCTTCTGGAAGCACAAAGAAAGACGCTATCCTAGGTGCCATCCTAGGTTCAGTGCAAAGACCAAGATCACCAACCACAGAAGATGGATTCAAATGACACTGAGGGAACAGAACTTCTAGAACCACAAAGACTGACTGCATCATAAGTCCTACCCCTGAGATCTCTAGACACAGAGGTCTGATTGTATCACCCAGGACAGAGCAGAAGTCTTCCAAACACCACAAAAGCACCATCGGGAGAGTAAATGATCCTGAACAGAGTCTATAGTTGATATCATGACAATATACTCCAAGGATGGAGAAACCCTATATCTCTTAGGCCAAGTGAATTCCTTTTCGAATGACCCAATATTCACTGTGCCAGGGCAGAAGGGAAAAAAACAAAAAAACAAAAAGCACAAAACCTTGGTTATATTTTATATATTATTTTTTATCTTCATTTATTATTATTTTTTTTTATTTACCTATCCATTTTTGGTCGATTTCTCTGTTTGGGTGTGATTATTGAAGTTATTGTTCCCAGTTATACTTATTTTTTTCTCTTCCTTTCTTTTCTTTCTTTATGTGCTATGCCATGTTTCTTATTTCAAGACCATGGCGTTTTTTTTTGTTTGTTTGTTTGTTTGTTTTTTGTGGTGCTTATGGTTATTGTTGGAGTCCTCACTGGATATTTGACATTTCTTTTTGTACTGGTTGAGTGTTTCACCTTCTTTTTCTCCTTCATCTCTCAAATCGATGATGAGAGCCTCTAGAAGGATTCCGCCCTTTTTCGGCATATTAGACTCTTACCCCAGTTTATTATTTTACTCTTTTTTCAAACAAAACCACGCAACTTGAACTAGCTAGTCCTGCCTCCCAATTAGAGGGGGAAATAAGGGAGGCACCAAGACCAAACAGGTGCAAGACTACTAAGTAGTAGGCTAGATACAGAGGGGACCACATATACTAGCAGCAGCCCTGGGGGTGAGGGAAGAGGATATGGGAGGTAGGACAAAAACGGAGGTGTAGGGAGGACAATTTGGTGATGGGAATCCTCCCAGATTTTATGTAAATATGTACCTAAAATATTATTGTCAACAATATGTAAGCCACTATGATTCAAAATAAAAATTATATTAAAAATCATTTTTTAAATTTAGATCTATACTTATAATTAATTATATGTGAAAAATGTAGCTTAAGAGAAAAACACAGAAAACAAAAATTAATTTGGATATAACTTTATGTAAATTAAGTTTGGAATTAATAGAAGTAAACATAAAGCTACTAAAGTTATGGTAAAAACAACATTTAAAATATATTCATAGTTGGGGCCAGAGCGATAGCACAGTGGTAGGGCGTTTACCTTGCACACAGCTGACCAATGACAGACCTGGATTTGATCCCTGGTATCCTGAATGGTCCCCGAGCCAGGAGCGATTTCTGAGCACATAGTCAGGAGTAACCCCTGACCATCACTGGGTGTGGCCCCAAACCCCCCCCCCAAATAAGTAAAATAAAATATATTTATAGTGAATGGAAAGTTAAATATCTCAGTAAAAAAATAGAAAATAAAATAGCCATCAAGAGGAAATTCTACACAAAAAATAAATTTTCTAAAATTAACAAAAGTACGGGATGAATTTAACAGCAGATTGAAAATGGTGGGTGATTCGGAGTTAGCAAAATTAAAAATAAAATAATAGAAGTTATCCAATATAAAATCAAAGGGAACAAACTGGGGGGAAATAACAGAAACTTTCAAACCTATGAAATAATATTAAGAGCTTTAACATAATGTAATTAAGACCTAGAAAGAAATGAGTAATGAAAAGAAAAATTTTAAAATGCTATGTAAAATTTTTCAGTATTTGCCAAAAAAATATAAAGACACATTGAATTCACTTTGAATGAATGAGGGAACATTTTGAAATGCTAATAACTTAATTTTGGGAGTATGTAGACATGAACATTGTGACAAAAAGCAGATGTTAGGTTTAATCCCTTAAAAATAAACTGTTACACTAAATATAAATGTTATTCAGTTAATTAATCAGCTTAAATATTATTAATTATTAATCAATTTAGTTAATGATTAAAGGTGTATATATTGATCACTAATCAGCTTAAATATTTGTGATTACTATTTCCTAATAAAATAATGTCAAGGTTGAAGAGATATTATAATAGGCAGAATGCTTGATTTGCACAATCACATGGTCAATCACTGGCATGAATAAGCCCTAAGTATTTCTGAATTTTGCCCAAGAGATGATACTCAAGAGGTTAAAAAAATAAAATCTTCATCATATGTTGTTTGGAGATGTAGATATAGGAATTTAATTCTGCCTGTTGTAAAATAACACAAACGAGGCGCAGTAATTTTAAGAAAATTGGAAAGGAAATTCCTTAGGCCTAAGAGATACCGAGTATCTCTATTCTTGAAGCATACTATCATTAGCCCTACTACAGGCTCCAGACATGTAAATTGTCAAACCCCAAGGTCTTTCTCTTTGGTACTAGGAAAAGTTCTGCTCAGTTGCTGTTCTCAAAGTCAGTCCTCTGTAATTAGAGATCTTGATATTTGCACAGATCCTAGGAAGAATCCTAGGATAGAATCTTTCTTTATGATTCCTGAAAAGGTTCTGCTCAGTTTACTGCACCTAAGCAAAAACAAACAAACAAACAAACATAAACAACTTGCCACATCTGCCCCTCATTTTTCTCTTTAATTACCTTTTTACACTTTTTATAAATAAAAAAATTGATTTATAGCTTTTAGAAAAGGACTCCCACATTTTTACAGAACCACAGAATATGAATCATCTTATTCTGCCTCATATTTCTATGTCTTCCTACAAATTGAGTAAAGAAAAAAAAAGTGTATGGGACCCAAGAGCCAAGTGGTCTCAGGACATTGAGTGAGAATAAAAAAAATGGTCAGATCTAAATACCCAAATCAAAGTCAACTACAACAGAATCAAGAGACCCAAACTATTACAAGTTATCCACAAAACGGACCTTTACATTAGCAGTCCAGAAAGATAAGGGTGGAGATGCTTGCTGGATGCATGGTATGCATTCTGAGAAATATGCTGGAGAGAGGTCAATACTACTGGTAGGAATAGCCCTAATTCACTATCACTATGTGCCTAAAATTTACATTGGTCTCAATAAAAAAAAAATAACACAAATTATAATTTAAGCCATGTATACTTCTAAAGATAAAGACTAGTGCTCACAATAATAAAATAGAAAAATTATTGTAAAGGCATAAAAAAGCCAATTTGAATAAAACATAATTATTTTCCAACTGTATCATGTATAAACCAAAAAGACTATAAACATATAAATGGTGTCCATGTATGTATTTGTTGTCAGGAATTGAACCCATGCAAAGCAAGGTTTTGGAGGTCATGTTCCATTTCTCTGACCCAAATGTGTACATTAACAGTTTTTTTTCAGATATGATGAAATTAACATTACAATGTGATCTAATTTTTTCCACACTTGTAGTGAACTTTATTTTCCAAAAAATGAAAATTATTTTAGGGCATACATACATTGTTCATTAAAGTAAATCACGTAATAAAAATTATCTAAAAATCACCAAAACAAAAACAAAAGCTGGGGTTGGAGTGATAGCATAGTGGTATGGTATTTGCTTTGAATGTGGCTGAGGTAGGACAGACTTAGGTTCAATCCTCGACATTCCATATTCACTGTAGCCTGCCAGAAGCGACTTCTGAGTGCAAAGCCAGAAGTGGCCCCAAAACCAAAAATCAAACAAACAAAAATATCTAAAAAGATCACAAGCAAATTCACAGACTGAAAATTATAAAACAGTATTTCTGAATAAAGTAATATTTAAAGTATAACTTAATAGAATAACTGGAAAATTTTCAAAATAAGCATCCTAAATTTAAGCCAGAATTCCTCTGTTGGGCACCATATTGCTCTCTGATGACTCTAAGGATACTTAAAAATTGACTACAGAAGAACACATTGAAAAATGAGGATAATGATGTCAAATTTGAGGGCCAATGAGTTAGACAAGGAGTACACAGAAGAAAACAGGTCAAAGGGGGGTTATGTTCAGAAAAAATTAGAAAAACCTGATTTAAGCAACTCATTTGCCCAAGAAAAGAACAATAAACACATTTAGAAAATGTTTCTTAGTAAATTTTAAAATGTCATTGAAATATGCAGCAGATATATTATTCTTCTCTGTATTAAAAGCAGTTTTATTATTTTTTATTTTGAAATAAGAAAAAATACTTAATATGCTATTAAATATGTATCTTAAAATTTAGAAGAGCAATTGTTCCAAAGAAGGTAAAAGAAATCTTTTTTTTCCAGTTTACATCCTTTTTATTATTATTTTTTAATAAGAAAGTATTACCATTCTAAACTCAAACACATTCAGTACTTAGTAAAGTACCTCAAAGGTATATCTTATTTTTTACAGAAAGTTCTCTGAAAATATTATAACAAAATTACAGGATACACACAAAATTAAACACATCAGCATGATGCAACTATTCAGTACTGCATACAGTGCATTATTTATAAGACACCACAAGGACACAATTATTATAATTAACATGGATTATCGTTCTCAAGTTTGTGCTATTTATACCTGTTAGTCATAGTGACCATCAACTTTTTTTAAGGTTTGGAGTCAAAGCACTGTAAAAACAATGTTAGTGTGGCAATTATCATTTGCATGGGCCCACCAAAGTATGGGGGTCATGGAAAGGAAAAACTTTGGCCTAAGTACAAGGAGACCCTACCCCTGAAGTTTTTTGACAGAAGACCATTTCTAGACTCCAGGCAAACCAGTTTGTCCAATCCCAGTCATTGTCTGCAGTGCCCATACAGTTATATCTTTCACAATCTCTGTTGTTGATCTCACGCTTCTGCATTAAATGTCCTGGAATCTGTACATCCCACATTAAAGTCAGGATAGTGCGGAGCGGCATCTGATTTTATCTCACAATTAACGAGCAATGAAGAAAGTCCTGTCCAGTATGCAAGTCGTTGAGAAATCTTAATGATAAAGCACATTTAATTTATAAAGAAGCTTGGATAGAAAGTTAGAGTACATAATTATTGCTGTTGTTTCTTACAAATGAAACTAAGAAGAAAATAATTAAATCATGAAATAAAACATAGATGATAATTGTAATGTGACAAAATTGCCACTGTGTTCTCTATCTTCAAATGTTGATATTAATAAATCAGGAATGGCTCACCAAGACCAATGGCCAAGTGCTGCCTGCATATGATCAATAAGTTTGTGAATACAATTTATTGTAAAGCAGACATTTGTTTATGTACTGTTTTTGACTGTTATCACTTAAGAAGTCATTAAGTAGTTGAGTTAATTATATGTGTCAGAGACAATATGGTCTGCAAAGCCTAAATTACTCATAATCTGGACTTTTATGATAAAAGAGTTTATTAATCTCTAGTACAAATATTAAACTTAATATAAAACTTAATAAGGGGAGGTTAACAATACTTTATTAAAAATTGACAACTGGATATAATATATATAATTTTTGTTTTGTTTTGTTTTGTTTGGGGGCTACAGCTGGTGATGCTCAGGGATTATTACTCTGGCTATGAGCTCAGAAATCGCTCTTGGCTTGAGTGACCAAATGGGACATTGGGGATAGAACCTAGGTCCTTCCTGTGTCAGCTACGTGCAAGGCAAATGCCTTACCACTGTGCTATCACTCAGGCCCCAATATATATAATTTTTAGAAAAATAGTAGTGACAACTAGAAAGATATGAGATAGAAATATTCCCTTATGCATATATTTGTCAGATCATAGAAGATACAAATAATAATCTCATTCAAAACATTATATTGATTCAAAGGAAATTTCTATTATAATCCAAATAACTTCTTTAACAAAATTAAACAGATATTACTGGAATTTGTATGAGACATCAGAAGATTCCAAGCATCTAAAGCAATCTTGAAACAAAAGAATGGAGATATGATGCTTTCCAACTTTCTACTATACTGTTAAGCTATTGAAATAATAATAGAAGAGGGTGTGGTTAAGAAGTGTAAGGAAGTGAGGTAAAAGTGCTCTCCAGTTCTCCAACCCAAAACCACAGAGGAGCGTGGGGAGGGGTTAAGTAGAAATGAACCAGGAAATTTGTATGGGGCTCTGCTGAGTGGCTAAAACAGACCAGCGTCCATCTTCAAAAGGAAATATGGTCTGATATTTACCAATTAAACAGGTGGAATGTGCATTCAGAGAGAAAAACAGGAGGTCAGAAACTTTCCAAATTGTAATATTGTCTGGGGGCAAAGCATAAAACTGGCTAGTATACTACCTAATAGAGCACAGAGCTACTGTAAGAAGATTTGTGTAGAGAGCAAAGAGGCTGCCATCCCAAGCATTGACTGGAGAAGTGTCAGGTATATCTGCGTCTTAGCTAAGATGCACTTGGGGAGGGTGTGTGTGTGATGATTCTAAGCATAGGGCAGGTAGGAAAGCAGAGAGGTGTCAGACTGGTTGATAGTTGTAATTTCAGAGTACAAAGACAAAATTGACTCCTTCCACTTTACATCTGGCAGACATGCATAGGTGCTGGCAGGAGGCTGCAAATCAGGACTGAAAACATAGAAGGCCGAAGGAAAAAATGCTTCCACATCTCTGCTCCTGTAAATATCTATATAGATCAACGTTGATAAAAAAAAAAGAAAGAAAGAAAAGCTTCTAGTAGCACCTGTACAGTTTGGATGCATTTGCCCCACTAGTCCTAGGAGGCCCCCGCCCAAAAAAATAAAGCTGTTCTTGAAACCCTTATTCTGCAAGGCACATGATCTGGTCCCTACCATTTGTGCTCTTACAGGGGTCCTCAAACTTTTTAAACAGGGGGCCAGTTCACTGTCCCTCATACCATTGGAGGGTCTGACTATAGTAAAAACAAAACTTATGAACGAATTCTTATGCACACTGCATATATCTTATTTTGCAATGAAGAAACAAAACAGATACAAATACAATATGTGGCCCGCGGGCCAAAGTTTGAGGCTAGATACCAGCTGAAGAGAGGGATTACTCTTTGTAGTAAATGAATCAGTTCTAACCTGAGCATAGCTATTCTAGGCCTGTCACCTTCCTTAGGAGAAAAGAATGATGAGTAAGAATTAGTGAAGAAAAATTATTTAATTGAAAGATATTTGGAGACATGAGAGGAAAGAAAGAAGGAGAGAGAGGTGTTGGAGAGAGAACATAGTATTCTCCAGAAGGAAAAAAGCAAAGAAGAAAAGAACAAACTTAGGTTTGAGAGATACTGCATATACTCGAGTATAAACTAACCCAGTATAAACTGACCCCTCGAATTTTACCCTAAAAACTGGGAACATTTAGTGACTTGAGTAGAAGCTGAGATGGAAAATGCAGCAGCCACTAGTAAATTTCAAGATTAAAAACCTATGCCCCCCAAAATTACCATAACTGTGGAATAAGTAGGTTAAATGTTTTTCAATATTTATTGCTCAAGAAAAACTGTAAACTAGCAATAAAAAGTTTTAAACTTTTGGGGCCGGAGAGATAGCATGGAGGTAAGGCGTTTGCCTTTCATGCAGGAGGTCATCGGTTCGAATCCCGGCGCCCCATATGGTCCCCTGTGCCTGCCAGGAGCAATTTCTGAGCCTGGAGCCAGGAATAACCCCTGAGCACTGCCAGGTGTGACCCAAAAACCAAAAAAAAAAAAAAAAAAAAGGAAAAAAAAAAATTAAAAAAAAAAAAAAAAAAAAAAAAGTTTTAAACTTTAAAGTTCAGAATACTGTAGTTTAACAGGTAATCAAGCTAAATCAGAAAGGTTAAAATCCTTCAAAACTGGATTCCTCCTCCTCCTTCTCATCTGTATGTCCAAACAGAGCTTCAGCTGTATCTGATGTGAGGGTATCAACATAGACATTGTCATCATCACTGAGTTCGCAGATATTATCGACACTGCTGTTGGTCTCATAAAAAGTGCAGAATATGGGTTAAATAGTTCATTGGCATCCAGTTCAGTTCAGCCTCCTACCTCTTCTGCTCACCCTCGACTTGAGGACTGAGCTGAAGCACCGCCCCCTCCAGAAGATGAAGACTACATGCATTTGATTCAGTGCTTGCTCACAGAATCAAATAACCTGTATGACTCTAGTAAAAGCCAAGTTTTGGCACAAGTTTTGTGCCAGAAAACTCGGATTATATTCAAGTATATATGGTAAGGGCAAGGGAAAAGGGAGGATGATTATGGAAAGCCTTTGAGGAGGAAATTATATACTGTTAGTACACACTGTCTTTGCCTGGAGTTCTTAGAGTGACTAGGGCTGTCTTAGTGCTAGAGAAGCCTTGTTCTGCAGTTGGTCTTTTCAGAGCCTGATCTTGAACCCTGGATTTCTCAGTCCCTTCTTCCCTGAAGGGCTCCTCTTTCTTTTGGGGCTTCAGTTTCCTCTTCAGGGAGGTGCATCAGCTTCTTCTTTTCCAAAGGCTCAGTATTTGCATTTTAAAAGAATGCGAAATTCATGCCTTAGGGCTACTGCAGGGCTGAGTGATTTCTTCCTAAATTGTATTTCCTAGGAGTTCCTTATCAGTCCCACCTATTTTTTTGTTTTTGCTTTTGTTTTACAACTATAGCAGCATTCTGATTTAGAATATTTTGTCCTCTGTTTTTGAATTGTTTGTTTGCCCTGACCACCAATGCCCATAAGGATGACTCCTAGCAGTACTCAAGGTACCAGGGGGTGCCTGGGCTTTTTTCCCTGGTTGGCTTTGTGCAAGTCAAGTGTCTTTCTATTGTATTATCCCATTGACTCTCTGGACAGTTTGCTTTTCTTTTTGACAGGGTAAATTGAGATTTGTCTTTCTAAAAGGGTGAGAGACTCTTTTTCATAAATGCGGAGCATTGGCCTTTTCCAATACAGATTCATTAGGTCAGAGATTGAAAGATAGTTGAATTCTATGAATATGGAGTGACTTTTAGGTAGTGAGAAAGAATCTAAAGTTTCCTTTTCATTTTTTATGGGACTTACAGTCTCAACTTAAGAAAAACTTAATTTGTCCTGAAAGTAACAAACCCCAACCCCAGGGTAAAGTTGTCCTTCTACCCGGAAACAGTCTTTCTTCTCATGTGATGCCTCCTGCTCAGACCAGATTCTTTCTTTGCTCCCTGATCTCATAGCCCTAGTCTACCTTATTTGGAAAGTATGCAGTCCAGTACTTTTTCACCATGTAATTAATGTTATTATCTCCATGCTTCTTCTAAAGTCCAGTACTTTTTCACCATGTAATTAATGTTATTATCTCCATGCTTCTTCTAAATCTCCATGCTTCTTCTAAATCTAAGGAAGTTATTTTCCTTTGTAAAGGACATTTTTTTTTATTAATTTCAACATTTATGGGGATCAAGGCAGTTTGTTCAATTCTATTTATCATTCCTGCTGTATAATGAACTTGCTCCCTTGTCACAAATTCCTATTCAAAAGTTACTTCAAAAGTCTTCACCAACCCATCAAAACCAAAAATTCAAACCATTTCATACAACACTTCAAGCCCTTTAGTTTTCTTATTTTTATGTTTTTGTATTTTTCTGTATAGTACATATCACTTTCTCACATACCATAAACCTTGTTTATTGTGTTTATTTTTTATTGCCTGTCTCTTTCCCTGGAAAGTAATATTCTTGAATGCAGGTTTTTGGCTTGGTTTTTTCTTCGTTCATTGTAGAGTTTAGGACACTGACCTATGCAGAATCAATATTTGGTATTTCTGAAAAGAATGAAATTATAGTGAGAACCAACTTATTGTATTATACATTTAATTTCATAGAACTCTTGTTTAATATTTACTATATTTTTCATGAATGTGCATCAATAGTAAATGTAAGAATAATCATTGAGATAGTGAATAAGCTCTTTGTATGTTATTTTATTTTAGCTCAATAACACTCAGAGTAGGGGCACTATTGATATTTTTAGTAGTAGTGTTATAGTTTTTTTCAAAAATAAGAACACATTTGCAGAAAGTTTATAAATTCTCAAGTAAAAAATCAAGAATAATGTATTCAAGAACTTGTTACATTTGTTTGACTGCTGAGTTCATTTAGTTAACTATGTTATTTTTTGTATAGAGGGTATTAGAAATGTCTCTAAGCTTACATCAACAAGTAGTTATTTTTTCAGATCAAATAAATCAGAGATACCTTTCAATCACAATTCCAGGTCTCTCAATATACTACCATTAACATCTTGTTCATTGATGATCATGTCAAGACTGCTGTGGGGAGTCAGATGATTTGTTAGGACTGCAGTGTGGAATTTTTACTTTCAATGTGCCTCATTTTATTGTTGGCTACTTTCAGATGGTCACTAGATCACATGAAGCATCTGTTCTTATTTTGAAAGTGTCTTTGTTGGGTTATATACTTATTTATTTTAATTTTATAAATTTGCTTTTTGTTTTGAGTTACAAGTCTTTCCCAGTTAAATTTAAGGTACATAGTGACAAGTGAATTCCCACCACTAGTGAAAGAAGTGAAAAACATATTTTCCCCTAAGGTTGTTCCTTTTTCCCCCTTCACACATTCCTGATGGGAGTTTTCTATCTCTTTCTCATGCAATGCAATGTTCCCCCTCACCCTTCCCTCAATGTATCCTAACAGACCATGAGTCACCCATGAGTTATGATAACTACCTGCTTGTCTCTTATCTACTGAGCTACAGGTGCTGATGTATCCATTTGCTGGCTCCCCATGGTTTTACAGACCCCACATAAATCGTCTTGAAAACATCTTGGAGACTTGAAGTCTGGGTCCCTGTTCACACCTACCCTAAAAATCTTGAGGATCATCCTTATCTCCGGATTCTCCTACATCAAAGCCCATTCCTGTTTCTGCTGTAAAAATAACACAGCCCACCTGAAAACCGTATAAAAACCACCTGATTTCAGACCTCGGGGTTCGCAACCTCTGCTCTGCTCTGAGCATGTTTCGAACCTCTGACCGGCCAGATTAAAAATGGAACTTGCTTGCAATTGCTGAGCACGTGCCTTTTTCACTATTCTGCGCTATGCAATTGGGGGGACGGGTCATCTGGACTTTTCACTAGTATTGACCTCCTCCACCAATGTTCTCAGCATGCATCCTATACCTCTACCTGTAGCCCCCTGGATAGCCAGCATAACAGGTTCCTTTTGTGTCTAATTTGTTGTAGTTTGGATCTCTTGATTCTATTGTTGTTGACTTTGGGTTGGGTATTTAGGTCTGATCAATTTTTATTTCCACTCAATGCTCATGAGACTGCTTTGCCCAGGTACCATCCACTCAATTTGTAGGAAGCCATATAAATATGAGTCAGAACAAGATGATTCATGCTCTATGTTCTGTTAAAAATAAAAGAAGAAAAAAGCATTAAGGAGCACCTGTATAGAAGCTATAAATATAAATTTAAGAGAAGGATAAAAGAAGAAGAAAGGGAAAAAAGAAAAAATGTTAAAGAAAGGAAAACTAGTGTGGCAAAGTGTTTTGTTTTTTTTTTTTTTTTTTGCATAGGCATAGCAGTAAGTATTGGTGAAATTGGAATGGAAATTTCATTGGCCTAAGAGATAAAGGGTATCTCCACTGTTGAAGCATACTGTCATGAGACCAACTACAGGCTCCAGACATGCTCATTGTTGAACCCCAAGGTCTTTTTTATGGTGTTAAGAAATGTTCTGCTCAGGTGTAGTTGTCAAAGTCAGTCCTCTGTAATTAGGGATTTTGTTTTGGGGGGGATGGCTTCACCTGGTGACACTCAGGGGTTACTCCTGGCTATGAGCTCTGAAATGGCTCCTGTCTTGGGGGATCATATTGGACGCTGGAAGATAAAACCACAGTTCACCCTTGGTCAGCCAAGTGCAAGGCAAATACCCTACCTACCACTGCACCATTGCTCCAGCCTCTAGATCTAGTTTTTACACAGATCCTGAGATGAAGTCTAGGAATAGAGTCTTTATGATTCCAGATGTTCTGCTCAGTGACAGTTGTTGTAATCTTGTTTTTTCACAGATCAAATGATGAAGTGTTTTCTGATTTCATCTCACCACTAGGTGATGAGGTAGGGCAACCTGCTCTTAGATCAAGTTGTTGCTGTTTTCCTTTTCAACAGGCTGGCATATGAACCTACCATGGGCAAGTTGATATCAGAGTGGTATTAGGAACTCTCTGGGGGGTGGGGGTGAGGAGTTTACTTCCTGGTGCTGCTTCAGGATATTGTGCCATTTCTAAAGTTGAGGTCTGGGGTTTGGGGTTGGATGGTCAATGTTCAATCACATGAGGTCTAATTCTAGTCCCCATGATATATGTTCAGGGTGGGAGTCGCCCTTGTATTATAAAATTTATGGGTTCTTATCCCTAGAAGATAAGAACTTGTTTCTGTGCATAAAATTTGCCCATTTTAGTGTGCCAATATAGCAAAAAGGAATGATGCCATATTATATTGTTGGTGCATTTGGGGGGTGAAAATGACAACTTATACAGTTTTTGTACCCTGATTTTTGACCTAGAATTTTATTTTTTTGTTTTTGTTTTTTGTTTTTTGTTTTGGGGTCACACTTGGTGAAGCTCCGAAGTTACTCCTGGCTATGAACTCAGAAAGTGTTCCTGGTTTGGGGAACCATATGGGATGCCAGGGGATTGAACCTCAGTCCGTCCTATGTTAGCTAGCGCATGCAAGGCAGACACCTTACGGCCTGCACCACCACTTCAGCCCCTTGACCTGAACTTTTATCCCAAGGAAGACTTGTCTATTAGAATATTTTACTGAGCAGAACCAAAACATGCAAAAATGAAAAAAAAGGGGGGGGGGGAAGGATGGATGCCGCTACATTTATATTTGAAAATAAACACACTAAAATAATTTGCAGCAGTAAGGAATCAGGTAGTGTCCTCTAGCTTGGGGTCCATCTGAAGCTGAGTCTTGTTGCATGCAACAGTCCACATTATGAGGTGAGGTGGGAGCAAAGAGCTGCATAGAATGAATCAGCAGGAGTGGTGGTTGCAGCTTCTTGCCAGGCTGAGAGATGTGGGCTTACTGGGTGTCCTTTAGCTTTGGGAGCAGAGTGGCAGTTTACTGAGGCAGGGAAACGGTTTTGGTCTTAATGAGTTAAAAACTGAGGTTAAAGAGGGTTAAATAGGGAGAGATAATGGATCAGGATTGAGGGGGTGAGAGGATTAGAGTTCTGAATGGGGAACAGGGAGGAGGAATAATATATAACAGGAGCTATATATAATAGAGGCATGGATTGTTTACAATACAGATTAGGGAAACACAGAGGAGTCCACTGCATGCAAACTCATGCACACTTATAGACAGACATTAGAGATCTATTCATTGGTTATAGTTGGAGGCTTGACCCTTATGGGATGGGTTAGAGCACTTAAAAATAATTGAATTAAAGAAATTTCAAGCTATTTTGCTTCTCAAATTAGGATTACAAGATATAGAATAAGATTGAGATAGAGTTTATAAGAGTCACAATTTTGGGGCAGGAGCGATAGAGCAGTGGAAGGGTGTTTGCCTTGCATGCGGCTGACCCAGGACTGAACTGGGTTTAATCTCTGGTGTCCGATATGATCCCCCAAGCCAGGAGCGATTTCTGAGATTTCTGAGCGTATAAATGCATAGCAAGGAATAATTCCCGAGCATCATTTATTGTGGCCACACACAAAAAAAAGCCACAATCTTTTTTAATTTATTTATAAATGGACATGATTTTTGTTATAGCTCTTATTTTTGCGTTTCCTGGACTAGTGCTTAAAACAAGTAATATGATAGGACTATATATTATGATGTGGGAATAGTTTGAGACCATTTAGAAGCAATAAACCACAATAACTATGTAGGGTGGAGAGAAGAATTACTGAACAAATGAGTAGTTACTTGAACAAATGTAAGAATGATAGAGCATTATTAAGTATAGTAAGTGTAATGTTTAAAATTTCGTCATGTCTGTTTATGAAGCCTAATCCTGAATTTATTTAAAAATTGAAAAAGTGTTGTTTGTTTGTAGACCAAATTAAGTTCATGATATTATTGATCATTTAAATCTAATGCCTGCAGATCTAATGCCTTTCAAGACATCTTGTGAACACATTTATCAAAATCATCATATGTAATAGAATCAAAGCCAATCAAGTAAAATAATAATTGATGTATGAGATTTTGAAGGCAATACTCTAAATGTTGAATATTCTTTATACAAAATATTTTGTTTTACAGTTGAAAAGGAATAAAACCCATGCCAGGTTTTACTTAGGAAAGGACCACATGTTCACAAGCTTGCGTCTAGTGAAAAGGAAGTCCTGCCTTCACTCCTACCTCACCCAATGATCCGCACTATCGTGGCGGAAGCCCTACCTCACCAATGGTCTGCGTTATTGTGGCGGAAGTCCCGCCTTTACCCCTACCTCACCAATGATTCGTGTTATCATAGTGGAAGCCCAGCCCTCAAGGAAGTGGCATCATTCTACTTCCTTCCCCTCCCATTTCCCATCTTATATAAGGGGGAACCAGCCGTAACACGCGGTCTTTCTGGCTCTGCTCTGTTGGGAGGAGGCTGTAGACCCTGGTACCAGAATAAAAGAATCCACCTGAGCGTTTGCTTGAGTTGTTCTCCCTTCATTTCTCTGCGACGGAGCAGAATTTGGAATCCTCGGACCGGACACAGTCTATGATAGTCTTTGGTTTATTTGGTAAGATTAAATAACAGTAACTAAAATCAATATTGTTTGAATGTGATTGGAAACATGTATTTTAGGTATGTTTATATTTGTGATTAAATAAATTCAGCAAAAGAATCCTAATGGAGACAGGTTTAATTTCCCTGGGAAAAACACTGCTATTCTTAGGCAGTTATCTCTGACCTTATCCTCACAATCAAGTGTAAATCTGTTTAGTTAGTCACATAGTGGTTAGGGTTTATTCTGAGCCAAACATTTTATGCTTTTACTATGAAATAACACAGATAAAATTGTAAATGACGAAATTTACAATTCTCTACAGTCATCTTAATAAGGAATGTTTTTAAGTTTAACTCTGTGAAAGATAAAATAATTAATAAAATAAATATTAATATTATTACTAATAATGTTACTAATTAATTAAATTTTCTGTTTATTTATTCAAAAAATGAATGTCTAGGACCCTTCAAAACTTAAACTTAATCCTCAATACAATGGTATCTATAGTAGCTAAACCTTTCAAATTTGGTAAGTTGTTAGGGCATAAAAATTGTGTTCTCGTGAAGGGAATTAATAGTTTTTTTTTTTAATTAATAGTTTTTAAAAGAAAGACGAGATGCTGTATATTCTTTCTTCAATGTTAAGAAAGAATGAGAATAAAATGAAAGTGATGCATGCATCTAACAAAAAACACCTATAGACATCAAATCAATTAGCACCTTGCGCATCCTCATAATTCTGTCAACTAAATTTATGTTGTTTACAATCTATGTCGTCTACAGAATTCTGTTATATTTGCTAAATTAATTTTAAAAGCTAAAATTAAATATAAAGATACATATAATGATTAATTAAATTTCTTCCTTTCAGAGTTATAATAGTACATAATAAGGTCTGTGAGGGCCATGATAAAAGTAAAAATACAGATTTTATGGTAATCATTTTTATAAAGACATTGTAAGTATGTAGAAAATACAGCACAGAAAGCCTGAGAGAGTAATATTATATATGAAATAGATAAAAATGTGCTCATGTTTGCACAGATGAATGATTGACATTTGAGGAGTTGCTTATAGAAAACATTGTAACCTGAATGGAAGTACTGAGCTCTAAGGCAAATACCAAGTCCAGTGCAAGGCATTTCAGTGCTATCAAGTGCTTGTAGAGAAAGAAAGATGCCAAGTTAAAAAGAAAGATAGCACAGTTTGCCTCAAACATCACTTTAAAAATGCCAAATGCTATAAAATAATGAGGATTTACAGAGAAAGACATTTGATCATAAGATCGAATATTTTGATATTTGTTATAGTGTGATTCAAGTATAATACTAGTAATTTCTTTTTTCCTCAGACATGCCAAGCTACAAAATGAATGTGATCTAGTTCTGATTTATAAGACAAAGCTAAAATACTTTACACAAGCAATTACAAAGAAAAATCCATTCCACTTGGAGATGGGTCACAATAAATCACTCCATAAGAAAGAAGTCACAACTCTGGAACTTTTTAATAACAAATTATTAACTCTTAATCTGAAAGGAGTTAGTAAATATACAGAACCATTTCATAGAGATGTTTTCAATGTTATCTTATATATTATAAAAGAGTAAAAAATAGAAATAATTTATCTATTTATTTGTATATGGATTAAGAATTAAGGTTTGTTCGTTTATTTTTTATGAGTCACATCAAGCAATCTTCAGGAATCATTTTCATACTAGGGAAGAGTCTGAGATCAAACGAAGGTAGGCCATGTGCAAGGCAAGCTCCCAATCTCTGTATTCTCTCCAATACCAAGAGGTTTGGTGACTTTTCTTTTATTATAGCAAAATTGATACTGGAAATAGAGATAAAGTTATATTTTGAGTGAATAGATATACTAAGAGCATGAAACACAATGGTCATGTTGAAATTTTCAATAAATTCAAACCAGGAGATTACTTTCTCTTTCTTTTTCTTTTTCTTTTCTTTTCTTTTTTTTTTTTAGGAGATTATTTTCATTTGAAAAGTTAGAGAGATGTGTAAGACTTAATAAAAACAAACATGGTGAAAAAAATCTCAAAACATCCCCTCTGCAGTCTTTGAAAATTTAACAGATAACACAAGAATTAGTTTCGCTGTGAGTCCAGAGAAACCTACATTTAGAACTTAATTCCAAAAGGAGACAGAATTCTAAAATAGAAGTCATGAACAAGCAAAACTTTTTTTCTCACTATTTTATAATTTTTATTTTGACCAGTGGATTACAAATCTTTCACAGTAATATTTTAGGTACATAGTGGCATTGAATCAGGAACATTTCCTCCCTCCACCCCTATTTCCAGCATGTATCCCATATCCCCTCCATTGCCCCTACACTTTATCCCCCACTCCCTGGCTGCCAGTATAAGTGGTCCCCTCTGTGTCTAGCTTGTTGTAGATTGGATATCGATTCTATTGTCGTTGGCTTTGGATTTGGTGTTTAAGTCTGATTATTTTTTGCTTCTACTTAATGTTCATACAACTGTTTGAACTTGGTACCATCCTTTATTTTCCCATCTACTTGTAAAGTGGAATAAGATGGTTCCAGTTATGAGGTTTTGTTAGAAGGAAAGAAAAAAAAAATAAAATGAGAGAAATATCAAGCAAAAAAATGAAAGGAGTCTTTTAGAAGCTATAATATCAATTTAAGAGAAGAAAGGGAAAAAAGAAGTAAAACAAAACAATACAAAAAGAATCAAACAAAAACCCGAAAAAACACCACAGCAATAAAAGACAATAATTACACAGTAGCCACTGTCCTAAAATAAAAACAAAACAAGGCACAAAAAAGAAAAAGAAAAAGGTGGGAAAAACCAACAATAACAAAACCAAAATTAATTTGTGCTTTTTTTTTTTTGCATAGGGACAGTAAATATTGGGGAGATTATAAAGGGAATTCCCTTGGCCTAAGAGATATAGGATTTCTCTGTTCTTGAAGTATACAGTCATGGGAATAACTACAGGCTCCAAACATGGTCTTTTACTTTCCCCTAGATCCTTTTGTGGTGACTAGAAACTTTCGGCTCAGTAGTGGATGATAAAATCAGACCTCTGTAGATAGAAATCTTGGTCTTTGCACAGGTCATAGGAAGAAGTCTTTCTTTACGGTTCTAGAAGTTCTGTTCCATCACTGTGAACAAGCAAAAATTAAAAAAAAATGATGCTAGATAACATTTTCAAATTGAAGGAAATATAAAAAATGACAAATTGTGTACACATATGGTAGATATAATGTGAAAAAAATAAGAAAAAAATATCAGTAAATATTTAACATCAATATTTAGTTGTCTAAATTGTGAAATTGTAAACCCAAATTTAAAAAAAATGTAATCTTTGAGTCAACATTCATTAAATTGGAATATAAATTTAAATTAAATGCAAGCTAAACTTTGTAAACTATGGAACTTTTCTAAAAAAGTTATAGTAATTTGGTTCTGTTCTGTTTCTTATAACTATTTCAACACCCAAGAGATAGAGAATCAAAAAAGATTTTGTCAAGTAAATCATAATTTTTATCAAGAAGATGAATTAGGGAGTGGAAGCAAAGCTGTTTTAGTAATTGGGTATACAATTTATACTTGTTAAGCAAATATTATGTAGTATTGTCATCAACAAAAAATCAAACTTTATGAATATTCATGTGAATAAATTTAAACCAAAGAAAAGACAAAATAAACATTGGCAGATAAGAAAATGACTCCTGTTATTTCAAAATAAATTATTCTATTACAATAAGAATAAAAGTGCCAAGTAATATTAGCTGGCAATTCAAAAATGGAAAAAAATAACAAAAATGGCAGTAAATATTAAAAAAAATTTAAAATGAGCAGATCTATTACATGATCTAATTTAGTCACAAATATGCCTGAGTTGTTCCTTTCAGTGAAGTTCTGGTTAATCTGGAAAGAAGTATCTCCTCTATATTTTCTGAAAGCTAAAAGGAAAACAGCAACAGTAACAAAGTTTAGGCTGCTGTAAACTTTGTTAAGCATGGTCATTTAGCAGCATATGTCAAATACTTTAAAAGTGATTGAATTTGGGGCCCGGAGAGATAGCACAGCAGTGTTTGCCTTGCAAGCAGCCGATCCAGGACCACAGGTGATTGGTTCGAATCCCGGTGTCCCATATGGTCCCCCGTGCCTGCCAGGAGCTATTTCTGAGCAGACAGCCAGGAGTAACCCCTGAGCAATGCTGGGTGTGGCCCCAAAAACAAAAAACAAAAACAAAAAAAAAGTGAATTTATTTAAAAAGTACTGATTAATTTCTCTTCGTGGCTTTGATCTAAAGAAAAAAATGTGAATATCAGAATTTCTACATCTTCATACTCATTGATTTATGCTAAGACTTTGAAACCAGTCTAAAGATAGATATGAATAGTAACTAGATTCATTTAATTTTTATTTTATTTTATTAATTTTAATAATTAATTTTATTATGTTGATATATATACTTTTATATATAGCATGGGAATTTAAAAATTCCAGTGTATTATAAAGTGCACAAATAAAGTACCTTATTAGTTAAAATAGGTCCATAAATATATTTTGTTTTATTTGTGCTTTGTGGGGGACCACAGATAAATGTGACTTCTAAAGCTTACTTCTGGTTCTGGGCTCATGGATCTCAAAGGTTTATAAAAATATATAATGTTTATTCTCTGAGGACTAGCTTTGCTGCTAATTTAGTCTTTATTTTTGCTTGTATTTTCTGTTTTCCATTTGAAAACTGGAAATAGATTATAAAAGATATGTTCTTTGGTATTATTGTGATATATAACACAGAGTAAAGTGATGCTCAGTATTGCAGTGAGTTTTATGTTTGAGATGAGCTCTGCATGATTGCAAGGGTCCTATGCAGCATCTTTTACTTATTTCTGTACGAGGGGCTGTCAGTTATATGCTTGTAACTAACCTGGTTTCATTTTAATGCTTTCAAAATCTTAATATGATAGAAATTTGACATTTATTACAGAAAACTGGCAGTTAATTTTTTTCCACAGACAACAGCACCAAGAAAAAACAACCTAAGATGCTTCAGATAATATTTTTAGTAAATAATACACATATTTTCTGGCAGAGCTAGTTAGATGTCTGTATATTTATTTCCTCAAAAAGAATAGCATTCATATTTAATAGCTAGCAAATATTCTTTGCGTGACTCTTATTTTACTACACTTGTCAACCAATTTGCCACTTACTTCAAGTTGCTTTTATTTATTCATGTTATTTTTGCTTAATATTTACCTTTATATAGTTATGCAAAAGATTGTAGTTAGATTCACACCTTTAGCAGTCAATATTTATGAAGTAGACAGGTCCTAGAGCAATAACTATGCATTTGGTTGCACATAATAACCACAAAAAGTGTGAGATGTAGACGTATCACACATATTAATAGAACCACATCTTGCTGGGAAGAACTCTATCTTTTTAAATCACAGGTGCTAATGAGAGTATTCCTGCTGAGAGGGAGAGAAAAGCTAAACATTTTATGTAGATATATTGATACAATAGACACTGCAGACTTTGTATTGCTATTAATGAATCTAATCAATGAAGACGAAAACAGTCATGCCAGAATTATTTTGTCATTTTAAAAATGTTTTTGAAGAGCTTGTGTAGATGTGTTTGTAGATATTTTATACAGATATTTATAGCTTTCCCCAAAACAAGTTTTCTGAATTGTAGGTAAATATAACTATAATTCATTATTAATCAAAAATATAGCTCATTGAAAGGTAGAAGTGAAATCACTTAGGAGCTTCTTAGAAATGTAGTTTCTTAAGATCTAAAGACTTATTAAAACAAAATATGCCTTTTAACAAGATATTCCTATAAAGAAGTTTATAGAGTTCAGAAGTATATTATAAATTTTATTTGTGCGTTAAATTTTTTTTAATAAATAAGAAGCATTTTTTAGGGGCTGGAGTGATAGCACATCAGTAGGCCTTGCATTCAGCCAATCTGGACAGAGCCAGTTTTGATTCCTTGCATCCAATGCAGTTCCCTGAGCCTGCCAGGATTGATATCTGAGTGCAGAGCCAGGAGTAATCCTGAGAGCTGCTCAGTATGGCCTCAAACCAAACAAACAAACAAAAAGAAGCATTTTTGGGAGGCCAGAGTAATAGTCCACCAGTGGGTAGAACATTGGCCTCTCATTCAGTTGGCCCAGGTTTGATGCTGGCGTCAATATGGTTCCACGTGCCCACCAGAAGTATTCCTGAATACAGGAGAAACCTCTGACTTCTATAAAAGAAATAAACAATGACAAAAAGCATCTTCTAATAATCCTCAATTTCCCCATAATACATGATTTTACATGTTTTATATCAACAGCAAAATGGTTTTAAACCAATATTTTTAATGAATGAGTACTTTGTTATGTTATGTTATATTACATTATAGTATTATATTATTCAAGTATTTTTAAACCAATGCATATTCATAAGAGAAGTATACAGATAGGAAAATTTCTTGCTTTGCATACTCTCAAATCAGGTTCAATCCTAGGACCCTATATGGTACCCTGATCCTTCGAGGAGTGATCCCTGAGCACAAAGAAAGAAGAAATCTCTGAGTGCAGAGTGGTATGAATCTAAAAAAAGAATAAAAAATAAGATAAAATAATTCTTTACAGAATCATAGTTATCCAAATATTTTCTGTAGCTCTATTTAGAAAAATTAGAAAGGATATCAAATTGTATTTGTCTTACAGTGCTAATATTAATTAGATATTTTTCTGTATGTTTCATTTTATAGATTATAAGCTAAAGTTGTTGCTTTTAATAGCTTTAGGAAAATGTGTTTATAAATAAAATTTCTGGCATGTATTAGCTTATATAAATATCAGGGGTCAGAGAGATAGCACAGCATACTATCTGATACCAACATATTGTCCTGAAGTCCTTCATAAGTGCTCCCTGAGTTCAGACCTAGGTGTCATCCCAGAATACCACTGATTGTTGACCTACCAAAAAAGTGCTCAGTCAATTTATTATCTTATATAAATGTACTACACATCTGTAACACCTGCACTTCTTAATTCAAGACAGTGCATTCGGTGGATAATACCAGCTTTGAGAATGTAAAATTTGAGCACCAACAGGAAAAATTGAATGATTATTTATTGAAATAGGACAGGAGTTAAGGCACTTACTTTGCATGTGGTCAACCCAGGTTTTATCCCCAGCATCTCATATGGTTCTATGAACACTGGCAAAAATGATTCCTGAGTAGAGTAATCTCAGAAGCAAGAATAAACCCAAGCACACCCAGATGTAGTCTCAAAACAGCCATACATGAAAAACCCCAAATAATTATATGTTATGTATGTTTTAAAACATTCTAACCAAAATAATTTATTTTGTCTACAAAGTCTAGGGGCAAGAGTATAGTATAATAGATAGGGTGTTTGCTTTACATGTGGCCAAACTGTATTTGATGTCTGGCATTCCATATGTTTCTCTCAGCCTGCCAGGGTCGGAGCACCTCCAAGTATAACCCAAAAACAAAACAAAAAAGTTAATGGCTAAGAATGCTTTATTTGGGAGCCGGAGCAATAGCATAGCAGTAAAGTTTTTGCCTTACACGTGGCTGACAGGAGACTGACCAGGGTTCAATCTCCAGCATCACATGTGTTCCCCCAAGCCTGCTAGGAGTTATTTCTGAGTGTAGAGTCAGGAATAACCCCTGAACACCTCTGGTTGTGGCCAAAACGCAAAAACAAATAAACAAAGGCAAACACAACAAAAAGAATGCTTCATTTGATCATTCTACAGAGGAAGCTCCTGATTGAATACAATTTTGTTGTATTAACTTTATAAGTGGGAAAACATCTAATGAGAGATCAACATAAACCCAGCTTCAAGAAATAACTAATTATAATTCTCCAATTTTCTAACTTTGAAAATAACAATATGTTTTTTTTTCAATTTTGCAGTTTAAATGGTATTTGGAATTGTTTTCATCCTAAATGATTTATCAGTAGATTTTAGAAGTAGTAGAAGTCCAATAGGTTCTGATACATTTTAAATTCTCTTAATCATAGAATACATTCATTCAGTTTTTACTAACTTAAATCCATCTCTGATAATATTTATCTTTATAACACAGCTATTTACAGTAGTAAAAGTCCAAGCAAAAATTACAAATTGCTCATGGGGTCGGAATGGTGGCACAAGCGGTAAGGCGTCTGCCTTACTCGCGCTAGCTTAAGACAGACTGCGGTTCGATCCCCCGGAGGCCCACATGTTCCCCAAGCCAGGAATGATTTCTGAGCGCATAGCCAGGAGTAACCCCTGAGCATCACCAGGTGTGACCCCAAAAAACAACAAAAAAAATTATGACTCTCACAGCCAGGTCTACAAATTGAAAATGATTACTGGCAGATAAACTTTAAACATATTTTTGCATGTCACTCCATCTAAAACAATATTAAAAAATCTAATTAAACTTATGATCATGTGAAATATATTTGATGTTTTACATTTTGCTTAAAAATTTTTAATAAATAAAAAAGAATATAGTATATCATTAAACTGATAAGAACAGATACTATATTGGATCTTAGCCAAAAGGCTGAGAAGCGATTATGCCATCCATAAATCTATTGAAAGTTTTTATAATGATATCATTTTAATTTTGAATTAATAGATTTATATAAATTATAATTTTTTTCTGATTCAACCCTCCACTGTGTGCCTGAAAATATAAATGTTTTATATATAAATGGTATATTTAAAATATAATATATTATATATAAAACAGATATTTAAATGTTATAATATATTAAGATATTAATATATATCTTGAGAAAAGCATAGAAATGTTAATGGTTCAGTGGTTAATAAATTTTATATTTGCTTTACATCAGTAACTAATTTATTATTTTAAAATAATTAAGAAATCAAACATTTATAAGTAACAAATAGCATTTTAATTCTAAAAGAAAAAGAAAAGGCTATTCTCTGTTGAGTTTTTTATAGATTCAAAGCACTTATGTAATTGATCATTGAAAAATAATTATTTCAGTAAATAAGTTGAAGTCTTAAGGGTTCACAGAATGGTCACTTCAAGTTTTTACAAAGGTTCTATCTATACAAATATTATTTATATATAATTACATTTCTAATGAATAAGCATTGGCATTAATTAGTTATTACCCATGATCATCTTCAATTTATGTAATGTATCTAAATCCTCAACCTACTTGAGTATTATAGTTGTGATTTTAAGAGAATGGAAAACATTATGTATGAGTTGAACAAATGACAAGGAAATAATTAATGATAACTTGAAAATGATTTGTCATTTCCAAATTAATACTACAGAATAAATTATATTACTTAAAAGTATTAAATAACTATATATAAAAATATAATATAATTAATTAAAAATAAATTAATTAAAAATAAATATTTTAAAAATAATTATAAATAATTAAAAATATAATATAATTAAAAACTATATATTAAAAAGTATTAAATAACTATAATATTTAAAAGTATTAAATAACTATAAGTATATATGAATAGACTTTACAATTTCACCTAGCTCACTAAAATGTAAGTAATTTCATATGGATGAAATTTCAGTGCTTCAACCCCAGATCACCTAACACTAAATGGAAATCAGAAGAGCTATCATCCTTTGAACTGTGAAAAATAAGAGCACCAACAACAGAAAACTGACTTTGACAACTGTAACCGAACAGAGCCTACCTTGGGACTAATAAGGAAAACCCTACCCTAGGCTGTAGTCCAGGACACATAAAACAACAACAACAACAACAACAACAATAACAACAAGATGTCTTATTGCAGAGGTCCAACTTGGACAACAGAGACTGAGCAGAACCTTTGGATCCATAATATCCTAGGTTTCGGCTTAGGGACTTAAGGAAAACAGGGAGCAAGTGTTACAGAAGACTGAACACCACATAAAGATGGATAGGAACCGTCTAGAATCTAGAGTCTCTATCCTAGACCCTGACCTATGACTTGCACAAATACCAAGATCGCTAGTTACAGTGGCTTGATTTTCTCACACACAACCGAGAGTAAACTTTCCTGGCATCACAAAAGCCTTTGGGATGGGGTAATAAGTATATATGGGGCCAGGAGTTGATTCCATGATGGTATGCTTCAAGGATGGAGAAACCCTGAATCTCTTAGGCCATGGGAATTCCCTTTCTTCCCCAATGCTTACTGTGCCTCTGCAAAAAAAAAAAAAAAAAAAAAAGTTGGGGGAACGCCAAACCCTACCACTCCAGCACCCATACTTTTTCTTGTTTTGTTTGGATTTGTTAGTTTTTGACTTTATTTTCCTTCTCTTTGTTCTTTCACTCTTCTCTTTCTTTTTTTTTTATTTTTTTTCTCTTTATTTGAATATCTTGATTACATAAATGATTGTGATAAGGTTTCAGTCATATAAAGATCACCCCTCTTCACCAGTGCAACATTCCCGCCACCAAAGTCCCAAATCTCCCTCCATCCCACCCCACCCCCGCCTGTACTCCAGACAGGCTTTCCAGTTCCCTCATTCATTCACTTGATTATGGTAGTTCTCAGTGTAGTTATTTCTATAACTGTGCTCACCACTCTTGTGGTGAGCTTCATGGAGTGAGCTGGTGTTCCAGCTCTCCTCTAATTGTCTCTGAGGATTGTTACAAAAATGACTTTTATTTTTCTTAAAACCCATAGATGAGTGAGACTATTCTGCGTCTCTCTCTCTCCCTCTGACTTATTTCACTGAGCATGATAGATTCCATGTACATCTTCTCTTTCTTTTTTACACTTGTGGTTATTATTTAGAGATTTATTTTTTTATTTTTATTTGCCCGGTCCATTTTTTTTCTTTTTTTTTCCATTTTTCTTTCTTTTTTTTTTCTTTTCTCCTTTCTTTTTTTGGTAGTTGTCACCAAATTTTTTCCTCCCCTTTTCCTTATCCTTTTTATCTCCAATGACGGTGGAATGGATGCTCAATCTACAACAAGCTGTAAAGTGGAGACCAGTTTTACGAGCATACTGGGGGGTAGAGGAGGGAGATATGATATGCATACTGGGAATAGGGGCGGAGGGAGGACAGCACTGGTGGTGGGAATGCCCCTCATTCATTGTCTCTATGTACCATAATGATGCAGTGAAAGATTTGTAATGCACTTTAGTCACAATAAAAATTAAAAAAAAAAAACAACAAACAAACAACACTCCCAAGAGTCAACTCTGAACTGAAAGCTAGGAATAAACCCTGAGCACCACTGGGTGTGACCCCTAAAACAAAACTAATAGAAAGGAAATAATGCTAGATTTATTTTTAAATACATACTTTCCATATTATATATTTTCTATTGCCATGTAAGTACTCCCCCATCCATAATTTCTTATTTCTTGAATCTTTACACAATTCTAGCAGATTTAATCACCTAATTGCATAGCTTTTGATTAATAAAATATAATACACAGAAATATAATACACAAAAAACTACAAATGACACTAAAATACAAAAATTAGGGGTCTGAGGGATAGCATACAGATGCTTTGCAGGCAGTCCACCTAGTTTCAATCTCCCACATTCTATATTGTCCCCAGAGTCTTCCAGGAGTGGTTTCTCAGCTTATAACTAGGAATAACCCCTAGGAGTCACCAGGTATGGCCTCAAAACAAACAACAACAAAAATGTATGATAATTAGAAAATTAAGTATAAATTTTAAAGTAATTTTCAAATTTGCAGTTTTTTACTTTTTTATTTCAGACAATACTACCATACACTTTTATTTAAATTTTATTGATCTTTTAATAAAGAATACTTTAAAGAAAAGTTCTAACTCAATATTGCCATAAATACTTAAAGAAAAATTCTTAAATAAATAGTTAATATCATAGACTAGAAACTTTTTTTATCAAACAATCACAGATAGACTCTGCAGTTACAAAAAATATATGAAACATAAAGAACTAATATACACTTTTGATCATTGAATGTTCAAAACCTGAGAAATGGTTCAGAAATTAATGTTTGTACCTTGCATGTTTCAGACTCCAGTTGAATCCCCAGAATAGCATATTGCCCTAAAGACTCAGAGAGAACCCTGAGCACAGTACCACAGACAGAGACCCCAACCACCATCTTATGTGGCTGATACCCCTTCCCAAGTTCCACAAAACTACTTATTTCAGCTATTGCAATGCATTCGGTTCTAGTAAGATCTTAAAAATAATAATCAAGGCTCATTTCTTATGCTGAAAATTTAAGTAAAATCTATTTCCAAAATCATTAATTTATAGAAAGTATATTATCTTTAATGCAGAAAGTATATTATCTCAATACCACATGACTTCTGTCTTGATATTTTACTATTATCCAAAATGCTAGTCATTCTGCTAAACTGGGAAGGGAGTGCTCAAGGATCTAGTGATCAGTATGTTCTACTCAAGAAAACTGAGTACCTGCAATTTGAATAAACTTATAAAATAAAGATAAATCTCTTAAGTTTAATCTTTAGAAAATATGTCAGAGGTAAATTTAAGGGTCCTAATCTCAAATTATTGATTATATGTTGCTAGATTCATCCTGGAATATATGCAAGAATTAAAAATGTAATGACATCTTGTATAATAAAAATGACAATGTGGTCCGGGCAACAAAATATCAAATTCTTTTTATTCACAAGAAATTCACTGAAGGAAATAATTGTATTTGTATTATGTTCTCAAAACAGTATTCTGTAGTGGATTTAACATTTTTAATGAACACAGATATCTAATTAACAGAGAGCAAAAGAAAATCTAATCTTGAACCAGGTACCAGAGGAATTGAGATTTTAATGACACAGATAAAAGGAATCCATATCTTTACCTCTATTGATTCAACAAAATTAAAGGCACAATCTCAAAAATAGAAAGAATGAGTCAAAATGAGGCATTAATCAAAAAAGCAATTTTTTTTTTTAGTAGCACTGAATATGCTGGTATTCTTTGCCAGAATTTAAACTCCATTTCTGTTGTTTTCCTTAATTCTTTTTCCTGAACGTTATAGATTTCTAGCATATTTAAATGACTGTTTATCCCTATTTCATAGATTCACAGTACCAAACATGAGAATAAAAGAAAATATAATGCAATCAGTGAGATAAGTTTGTGTGTGTTTCTTAGTATTTATTATTTTGTTTTTGTTTTTGGGCCACAAAGGTTACTCCTGGCTATGCCTCAGAAATGGCTCCTAGCTTGGGAGACCTAATGGGGCGCTAGGGGATTGAACCCAGGTCTATCCTAGGCTAGCCCACACAAGGCTGACACCTTACATCTGCACCACCACTCCGACCCATGTTTCTTAGTATTTATTGATAATTAAATTTAATATTAATATGAAATATTAATGTTTACATTTATGCATGCAATGGTACACAGATGAACAATTGGAGAGAATAATTTTGAATTGCTGTTTATTTTTTTAGTTCACTGACTTATTTTCTCTAAAACTATATCACAATTCACCATTTTATGAAGTATTGTCACTTTTAATATGTGGTTAGTACTGTATATAATATGGTTCCAATTTTTGCTTCAATGAATATGACTTTTATAAATATTCTTGTAACTATGCCACCTTTTCTTATTTATTTAGCTTATATTTATTGGAAAGTACTCATTTAGTGAAGCAAACAATGGTACTTTAATATTTAGGGCCAAACATTTTTTTTTTCCTTAGAATTTGAATTTGAGTGCTTAGATTCACCTGGAAGTCTTCACCCGGCGGTGCTCAGGGGTTACTCCTGGCTATCTGCTCAAAATAGACCCTGGCAGGCACGGAGGACATTTAGGACACGGGGATTCAAATCAACCACCTTAGGTCAGTGCATTACAGGCCGCAGTTGCCAAACCAGTTGTAGAAAGCCCTTAGTTCTTTGGTGCTCAATTCATAGGAATAAATTCCAAAAGTTAGTAGAAATGTGTTTGTGCAGTAGAAGACACTGGCCTGATTTTTCTTTTTATTATTTAATTAGATAATTTTAATAATTACAAAAGTGTTTTATAAATCTTTCACAGTAATATTTTAGGTACATAGTGACATTGAATCAGGGCATTTCCAACCACCACTGTTGTCCTCCCTCCACCCCTGTTCCCAGCATGCATCCCATATCTCCTCCTTAACCCCCGAGGCTGCTAGTATAAGTGGTCCCCTCTGTGTCTAGGTTGTTGTAGATTGGGTTTCGATTCTGTTGTCATTGGCTTTGGATTTGGTTTTTAAGAATGATCATTTTTTTACTCAGTGATCTTTTTTTTTTTTATCTTCCAAGGCTACACAAGTATGGGGGCATTGTTCCATCACTGAACTCCCATCCCTGGAAACATCAGTTCAAATTCTTCTTTGAAATTAGTTTACAGATATATATTTGGAAGGAAGAGTCAATGTATTATAAGTATGATAATTATTTTAGATTGTTTAGAGTGAAGTGAGCTTTATATATGTATATATATATTATATATGTGTATACGAGTATATATATATACATATATATATATATATTTAGGTATTTAGATATGAGCAGGCACTTTATCTCTTTTTTAAGAGAGTCAAGTAACCTAATGTGGCTACTAAGTAAGCTTTGAAGGTTTGTGCGTTTTTTTATTATGAGTATCTTGTTTTATAATTAAAAACACAAAATTAAAAAAAGACTTGAACCTCATTTTGTAAAGAAGGCAGGCTTTCCTTACACCACAGTTTTTAAACAGCTTGCCTTCATCTTTATTCACTAATATAGTTAGAGATCCCATAATTAGTATCTGTGCAATCTGTGACTTTTATTTTATTCATAGAAAATCTTAACCTATTTAATGTTAGTGTTTTGGGATACCAAAGAAATAAGAATTATAAAGCTTTTAATGATCAATAACAGTATTAATGACTGTGAAGAGATTATTATTAAGTAAAAAATGCAAACAACGTGTTATTTTTTAAAATGTAATTAGCTTGCAATTATTAATCTTACAATAAAGAAGACTATATTATTTAAAAACAGCCAGTCTCGAATGACGGAGAGAAAGGTGGAAGAGGGGAAGAAGATGGAGAGAAGGGGACTGAGGGATACAGGAAAACAAATAAATAGGAAGATTGAAATAGTGAGGGTGAGTTTAAAGAAAGAAAAAGGAATAACTCTGAAACAAAAAGTTTATTAGGTAATTATAAATAGTATTTAGGATAGAAGTTTACAAATGTAACAGCAAAATTTAGTTCCTGGATAAAAATGCTAAAAAATATCTATTCTTTCTTGTTTCCAATATTAACCACCATAAATTAATGAACTTGGGAAAGGAATAATAAAATACATATGCACAAATATAAACATAAAATACTCCAAAACATATACAAGTTTGTAAAAAGAGATTAAAACATACTGAAATTAAAGATCAGTAGGAAATAGCAATATCTTACATGTTGGGAATAAGTGAAATACATTTACAAAAGTGTTAATTTATGGCTGCTTTCAGATCGCTTACTGAAACACAATATTCAAAACAATGGACCAATATCTTCCAGTTCTAAGAATAAGCATTTTAACTTATTATCTAGAGTTAGCCAAATAATTATGCAAAGTAAATATATCTTTGACAACTAAAGATTCATAAATTACTTTATTGTTTCAGAAAAATAGTTTTAACATATCTAAGAAAAGGAACATGTAAAAAGCCAAGTAAATACAAACAACATGTAATTAGCTCTAAATATTATAGAGTTGAAAAAGCTAAGGCAATTCTTAAGAAGTCTAAAATTAGAATAAACATGTTTCAATGAATAAAATTTATTTTTCAATAAAATATACAAATATAAGAAAGAAAAATGAGAAAGGGATTTTAAAAATAGGAACAAGAATGCGTTAGGCAAATTATAACTTTCAAAATAGCAGGATATATTCAATAGTAATATAAAGGAAGAAAAAACATAGTATAGCATTACATTGGAGTAACATATTTTAATAATTTAAAGACACAGTCAAAAAATTTTAATAATAACCTGAATGTACCCTGAATTGGTGACAGTAAATCATAATGTATTATCTACAGAATAATCTGAAGTAATAAGTAATAAGTGATCTCTGGGTCAATCAAGAAAAACATTAATTCAGAACATATCAGGAAGGGCCCGGAGAGATAGCACAGCAGTGTTTGCCTTGCAAGCAGCCGATCCAGGACCACAGGTGGTTGGTTCGAATTCCGGTGTCCCATATGGTTCCCTGTGCCTGCCAGGAGCTATTTCTGAGCAGATAGCCAGGAATAACCCCTGAGCACCACCGGGTGTGGCCCAAAAACCAAAAAAAAAAAAAAAAAAAGAACATACCAGGAAGACAATTATATGTACATATAGCATTAGTATTTCGATGCTTTTAGCATTTTATTATTAAATTGCCAAATAAGTAAATATTTAACACATAGTTTTTTGCTAATGATACATGATTATTTTGCATAATTCTACCAAAAATCTTTTTAACTGACTTTTTTTCTTTTAGTTCAGATTTAATGCATGTGGATTTTTGATAAATTATATTAGAAATGAAAAGGGGGAGATCACTAGAGATATTGAAGAGATTTAAAGGGTAATCAAAAACTACTTAGAGAAACTCTATGTCAAAAACATGAGAACCTGGAAGAAATGGATAAAAGTTCTTGACTCTTATAACTCTCCATGGTTGAATAAGGATGATGTGGCATATCTAAATAGGCCCATCAAAATTAAGAAAATTAAAATGGTAATCAAAAGTCTCCACAAAAATGGGGCCGGGCGGTGGCGCAAGAGGTAAGGTGCCTGCCTTGCCTGCGCTAGCCTTGGACGGACCGCGGTTCGATCCCCCGGTGTCCCATATGGTCCCCCAAGCCAGGAGCAACTTCTGAGCGCATAGCCAGGAGTAACCCCTGAGCGTCAACGGGTGTGGCCCAAAAACCAAAAAAAAAAAAAAAAAAAAAGTCTCCACAAAAATGAAAGTCCAGGCATGATGGGTTCAATAATGAATTCTTTCAAACCTTTCAGGAGGAACTACTACCAATAATTTTTATAAAATAATTTATTTATATTATATATATATTTTATATATTTATATATTTTATTTATAAAATAATTTTCATAACATTTTCATAACAGGAACACTTACAAATAGTTTTTATGAAGTTTATGTCACTTTGATTCCAAAATCATACAGAAATGCTGCCAAAAAAGAAAATTACAGACCAATATCACTGATGAACACAGATGAAAAAATCCTCAACAAAATTCTGGCAAATAGAATCCAATGCCTCATCAAGAAGGTCATTCACCACAATGAAGTAGGTTTCATCCCAGGAATACAAGAATAATATAATATCATAAATCTATCAATATATAATCAATATAATATATCATATCAACAAAAATAAATATAAAAATCATATGTTCATATCAATAGATGCAGAGAAAGCATTTGATAAGTTCCAATTCCCATTCTTGATAATAAAAACCCTCATAAAAATGAGAATGAAAGAAACTTTTCTCAATATAGTCAAGGCCATCTACCACAAGCCAATGGCAAATATTATTCTCAATAGAGATAAGCTAAAAGCCTTTCCTCTAAAATCTGGTACAAGACAAAGCTGACCGCTCTCACTAGTCCTATTCAACATAGTACTGGAAGTACTTTTTATAGCGATTAGGCAAGAAACATATAAGAAGGACATCCAGATAGGAAAGGAAGAAGCTCTCACTGTTTACAGATGACATGTACTCAAGAAAATTTTAAAAACTGCCAAAAAGCTTCTAGAAACAATAGAATCATATAGCAAAAAGGAATGCTAAAAAATTAACAAGCTGAAAACAATGGCCTTCTTATACCGCAAATGAGAGAGAAGAAATTGACTTTAAAAACAATCCCATTCACATTAGTGCCACACAAACTCAAATATCTTGGAGTCAACTTAACTAAAGAGATGAAGGACCTGTACAAAGAAAATTATAAAAGCCTGTTTCAAGAAATAAGTGAGAACACACAGAAATGGAGACATATACCCTGCTAATGGATTGGCTGGTTAATATCAATAAAATGGAAGTACTCTCCAAAGTAATGTACAGATTTAATGCAATCCCCTTAAAGATACCCATGACATTCTTCAAAGTGGATCAAACACTCCTGAAATTCATTTGGAACAATTAACACCCACAAATAACTAAAGCAATCCTTGAGAAAAGGAATATGGGGGACATTAATTTCCCCAATTTTAAAATTTATTACAAAGCAATAGTTATTAAAACAGCATGGTGTTGGAATAAAGACAGATCCTAAACTCAGTGGAATAGACTTGAGCTTTGAGAGAATGTTCCCAAGACATAATCTAATCTAATCTTTGATAAAAGGGCAAGAAATCCTAAATGGAGCAAGGAAAGCCTCTTCAACAAGTGGTATTGACAGAACTTTTTAGCCACTTGCAAAAAAAGCGAACTCAGACCCCATCTAACACCATGCACAAAGATCAAATTCAAATGAATTAAATATCTTGATATCAGGTCATATATATATATATATATATATAAAACAACACGTAGGTAAAACACTCCATGACATTGAGGCTAAAGGTGTCTTCAAGGAGGAAACAGCACTCTGCAAACAAGTGGAAGCAGAGATAAACAGATATTACTATATTAAGCTGAGAAGCTTCTGCACCTCAAAGGAAATAGTGCCTAGGATACAAAAGCCACCCACAGAGTAAGAAAAATTATTCACCCAATAGCCATCACATTAGGGGTTAATATCAAAAATATGCAAGTTATGACAGAACTTAACAAGGAAAAAATTAAAAAATGCGGAGAATAAATGAACCGAAATTTCTGCAAAGAAGGAATAATATAGCCCAAAGACATAAAAAAATCTTCACATCACTATTTATCAGGGAGATGCAAATCAAAACAACAATGAGATACCATCTCACACCACAGAGACTGGCACACATCACAAAGAATAAGAACAATCAGTGCTGGTGGAGATGTGAAGAGAAAGGAACTCTTCTTATTCACTGCTTGTGGGAATGCTGTCTACTCCAGCCTTTATGAAAACACTATGGCAATTCCTCAAAAAACTGGAAATTGAGCTCCCATAGGATCAAGCTATACCACTCCTAGAGATATACCCTAGGAATACAAAAATACAATTCAAAAATCCCTATTCACACCTATATTAATTGCAGCACTATTTATAATAGCCAGAACCTGGAAACAACCAAGATGTCTTTCAACAAATGAATGTCTAAAGAAACAGTGGTACATATACACAATGGAATATTATGTAGCTGTCAGGAAAGATGAAATTATGAATTTTTCTTTATGTGGATGTACATGGAATCTATTATGCTAATTGAAATAAGTCAGAGGGAGATAGACACAGAATAGACTCACTAATTTATGGGTTTTAAAAAATTAAGGACATTATTATAATAATGCTTAGAGACAATAGAGATGAGGGCCAGAAGGACTGGCTCACAATATGAAGCTCACCACAAAGAGTAGTTAGTGCAATTAGAAAAATAACTACACTAACAACTATCATGACTATCTTTTAATGAGTGAGAGAAGTAAAATGCCTGTCTCAAATACAGGCAGGGGTTAGGTAGGAGAGAAGTGGTGGTTGGAATGTTGCGTTGGTAAAAGGGGAGTGTTCTGTTTATGACTGAAACCCACAACAAATCATGTTTGTAATCATGATGCTTAAATAAAGATTTTATATTAAAAATAAAAAATAAATAAAATTGTTCAGACATTCCACCCCAAAATGTTATAATTTAATTCCAGCACAATTAGCTTACTTGTTCTATTTAAATGATGCTGAGACTGATAATTTAATGATATTTATTGAAGACCAAGGAAAGAAGATTATTTTGTTACTCATTATTATGAGAAAATGGCATCACACCCCGACTACTATTGCAAAAAAGGGCTTATTTTTAGAGAAGACCAATAATGAGATAGTGAATTCATGGATCATTCCTCATATTAGAATATAGTGTACTAAAAGTTATTTAATATCTGTAGTAAAATATCATCAACACTTATTCAGTTATTTAAATTTATGATAATATATTCTAAATATATATTCATGTCTAATATGCATATATAAAACTATCTGGATACACCTTAATTCATACATGTATAGATATAACTAAACATAAATCATTGTGTTTGGTTTTATATGTTAATCATATACTATATATTTAATTTTTAAATTTATATTCTTACTTTTTTTGTGTTTTTTTTTGGGGGGGAGGGTCACACCCGGCAGCACTCAGAGGCTACCCCTGGCTCTACATTCAGAAATCGCTCCTGGCAGGCTCAGGGGACCATATGGGATGCTAGGATTTAATCCACTGTCTTTTTGCTTCCAAGGCAAACGCCTTACCTCCATGCTATCTCTCTGGCCCCATGTAGATTATAGACATTTTTACAATGATTTAAAAAATCACATAATATAGGGCAAATATAATTAACATATAAAGGAGATCCCAACACTTAGGGCTTTGAGATTGATAAATGATAATTTCATTAATTGTTACATTTTTTCAGGTAACATGAGGAATTTTATGTAGAAAGAAGGGAAGGATATAGGACAGAATCTAAATTTAGTAAAGTGAAATTGGGAGACACATTGCTGATTAAACCCAGTTGGTATTTGTAAAGAAAAGAGTAGCCCTGGTTCAATGAATAATCAGTAAAAATTCTAAATAAAGTGACTCTTGAAGCAATGTATATGTTTCTGACATGTGTTTTCTTGTGTAATTTGCAAATTATTTATTATATGTTGTATTTGGGTTTCTATATAGTGAAGGTTATTTATTATAAAATTTTGTCAGAAGTTGGGGTCAGAAAGATTATATAGTCTTATATGCTATGGACCCGGATTCAATTCTCATCATCAAGTGAGTCTTCCAGGAGTGATCCTTGAGTACACAGCCAGGACTAAAAAACAAAAACAAGAAAAGAAAGCAAAATAAGCATCCAAATGAAAATTAAACAGACTATTAAATAAAGATTTACAAAAATATGGAACAGTAAGGTGGCAGAGGGAGAGAGTAGAACAGGATTCACAGAGGGATCTATGGGTTGACAGGTAGTAAATTTCATTCGTAAAAGTAAAGGAAAGTTGGGACTCATTCCTGGGAAGAACAGAGCTGGAGATATGTTTTTTAAGTGATTGATGGTTCTTGTTTCACAGTACCCGAAACTAGCACTGGAGTGACACAACCAGTTGTATTCGATAGGTATAATCCTTTTCTTGTTCCTCTTAAAATGATGTCTCTTTATTTTAAATTAAAAAAATAATAATAAACTGAAACAGGGAGACAAACTGGTTGAGGACGCATTCTTTTATTTGGGGGGGGTGTTTTGGTTTTGGGACAACACCAGGTGACGCTCTGGGGTTACTCCTGGCTATGAGCTCAGAAATCGCTCCTGGCTTGGGGGACTATATGGAACGCCGGGGAATCGAACCGCAGTTCATTCTAGGCTAGTGGAGGCAAGGCAAAAGCCCTTCTGCTGAGCCACCGCTCCAGCCCCAGGGGGTGCATTCTTTAGCTGCATGACACCTTAATTAAATCCTGCAACTATGTACATGATCTTTCAGTGTTACTAGAAATGCCACCTAACATTCCTTAATACAATTTGTGGCTCTTTCAAGGTGGAACTTAAGTTCAAGGTGAATTTGACTATAAGTACTTAATGTTAAAGTTTTGTGTCAGTATTATTTGCATTAATTTTTTAAAAGCATTTTTATTTTGATAATGCTGCCAGATGTCTGGCTGCTCAGTTAGTAGCTAATTTGAGGATTCTTATTAAAGTACCTGCGTTTCAACTTGGAAAAAATATAATCCTGTTAGCCTTAGTCCCACTGAGACTGAGCTTTCTGTCACCTGGTCCTTTTGATGATAGCTCCAGGGTGTATTAAGATGCATCAGTGTATCTTTAACTTCTGAGTTTATCACATGTGTCATAGCATCGTTGTGATGTACCCAATTTTTCACACTATATTGAGCGAGTTTTGAATATTAAAGAACAGAGACAAAGAAGGACCACACTGGGAACTGCTGACAGGGCTTTGGGTTCAGTTAATTGCAGTAAACAGAACAGTTCCTAATGCTCTTTTTAGCATGTGATTGTGGCTGCCAGCAGCACTCAATGATCCCTTTAGAAATTCCCTCTTTATCTCTGACTCCATTTGATTGACACGTAAACCATGAACTGGTAGTATTTGGAGAAGTGCACTGGGTTTCTATAAAGTTATATATATATATATATATTTCCTGAACCTAATGTAATCAGATCTGAAAACTACAATTTCAGCTGTAGCTTTCTTCAGGTCATAAAAACCACTGGTTTGAAAAGCCAGGCAAATATTTTAGTGCTGAGTTCATTTTTTAATGCAATGAAAATGAATTACTAAAATACAAATTTGATTATAGGAGATGGTGAGACAACATTTACTAATAAGATATTTAGTTCATTATTTATTATTTTTGTTGTCAAAATATATGTTTCTACATTTTTTAAGATTCATATTAAGAAAAACTGCATAGTATGTTTTTATTATTTTCTTGACTTACTTTACTATGAAATAAATCAACTACTACTTATTTTAAGTAGAAACTATAATTGTGTTTTATGTGTGTGTGCTTATTTTTTTGTTTGGAGCCACACCCCACAATGCTCACAGGTTACTCCTGGCTTGTTATTATTTTGAATTTTGAAGTTTTATTTGAATTCACTTGTATTTTATTCTGGACCTTATGTTTTTAAATCAGAGGATGTAAAGATACCAGATTTCTCTTTATTTCTCTGGTTCTAATTTTTGGTAATCGTGCTAGTTCATTTTAATTACGAAAAGAAAATATATTTATTTAATTAAAAGTGAAACAATTTATTTATGGTATTAACAAACAAGCCATATTATATATTTGACCCAAAATTACTAACTTTGATAGAGTAATCTCAGAGATAGTTGATAAAATCATTTTCCACTTTTTATACAAATTCTTTCAAAAAGGAACACAGGGATAGAGTATAATGCAAAGTGAATTGCAAAGAGAAAAATCATATATATGGGATGCTAAAGACTTTTTAATGGATAACTTTTAACTGGATAACCTATAACTAAAGTTCTCTTTGAAAACCTGTTTCAAAATATATTCTTATTAAATTATTGTTTTATTTTTGTTAGTTTTGTTTGGCCATACTCAGTGTTACTTGTGGCTTTGTGGTCAGAAATCACTCCTGGCAGGTTTGGGTGGACTATATTGGCACAGGAGATTGAACCCTGGTCTGACCCAAGTCAGCCACTTGCAAGGCAAAAACCCTACCACTGTGCTATCAGGCTACATATGCAACTGTATATTTTTTGCTTTTATTTTTTAAAATCTTTATATTAAATATGTGTGAATTTTTTCTATGTGTAGTATTTAATATTTTAATAAAATGATATAAAATGTGTGCGGGGGTTATAGTACTATGGGTTGGACATTTGCCTTGCATGCATGTAACTTAGTTCAATCCCAGACATCCCATGAGTGCCTTGAACACTGCCAGAAGGGAATCCTGATTGCAGTCAGGAGTAACTCCTGAGTGTTGTTGAGTGTGCCCCCCCCCCCAAACGAACAAAATTTAAAAATAAACAAATTTATATAAAATAAGATTGCTCTAGGTATTATCAGTGATTCTGAACGAACAATTCTGTCTAGAAAAAGTTATTATTTTTTGTTACAACAAGAACAAAGTTTCCTAAGAACTAAATGTTTTAGTATGGGAATAAGAATTTGTTTCATTCTAACAGTGCTCAATATTTTCTACATAATTCTTGAGATTCTAAGGCCTGTCTCTGTCATTATCCCACAAGAAAATAACGATTCTCACTTTACAAACTGCCTACATGAAATTAATTTGAAAATATTGGGCAGAAAATGTGAACTAAAATCTCTGTTAAAAGCAGTTGTCCCATGATTGCTACATATTTTAGGATTTGTCTAAATTCTAAAAGTCTTATATTTTACACAGCTCAAATAAGAAACTAGAAGCAATTACCTTATTAGACTCTGTAGAAAAAAATATAAATTTGTAAACCAGTAGAAATCTGAAATGTTAACTTTATAAAAGTTATATTGTTATACCTGTCTATAAAATAGTAGAATAAGAGTTTACTCTTATCAACAATGTTAATAGGTGTTTTTATGTTATTTTTGATAAACTATTGATTTTAAAATCACTAATAAAGCCATTAGTATCTACTTGAATATGGTGAAGTAGAAAGTAATACATGTAGAAGAATATAGGCTTTAGCTATAACTTAGAAAAATCTGTTATATTTTTGTGTCAGAGTAATGTGACACCTGAGATGTATCAATTGAGAAATTTTTCTAATTAAATAGAATGCTGAGACATGCTGCTTTTACTAAAAAAAAAAAAAAAAAAGTAGTGTCTCGGAGCTTGGAGCTGGAGTGGTAGCACAGCGGTAGAGCATTTGCCTTTCATGCGGCTGACTTAGGACTGAACTTGGTTTGATCCCCGGCTTCTCATATGGTTCCCCAAAGCCAGAAGAGATTTCTGAGCACATAACCAGGAGTAACCCTTGAGTGTCACTGGGTGTAAACCAAAACAACCAAAACTAAACTAAACTAAAACAAAACAAAACAAAATATAGCAATATCTCAGAGAAGAATCAGACAGCAGCAAATTGTACAGTTCTGCTAAAGGGAAACTTGTCATGAGGGTTATAGGTAATAGCATTACATTGTACACCTTAAGCTTATAAATAATATATTACATAATACAATAATAAAAACTATAAATAAATAAAAAATAAATAAATTAAAATAACTGGTGAGATAAATATGCTCAAAAAATAAAATGTTTAATACTGTGGCATTTCACAAATTTTGTAAAGAATATAGAGATAAAATACTTAAGCAGAAGATATGCTTCTCCAGAGAATTTTTTAAGAACATAAGGTTCTATTCTTGTTCCTATACTAAGTAAAATTACAAAGATTATGGTCAAATGATACTTTGAAACACTGTGAGGTTTTCTTTTTTTTTTGGTTTAGCCATGTGATCTAAGTCTATAGTTACAATAAGCTAAAATAGTCAGAGAGGAAAGTCAAGAAAGTATGGCAAATAATAACTACAGGTTTAATTTTTTTGAACATATGTGTTTGACTGTGCTTATACTCCAGTCGGAGAAACTCTAAACTCGTATTGGAGACCTTTTAAATATTAGAAGAAATGTAATGCCACATCGTAGCCTAAAAATAGCTATGTTAATTTAACCTATGCACTGACCAACAGATTAAACCAGAGAAAACGGGCTGTAAGATCTATGCAAGCTTTGTAGATAGAAGCATTTCTTGCAGTGAAATGCTTCTAAAATGTTAGGTATAGGTTAATATTATATACATACTTGATAAATTATAATTAAATATCCCAACTAATATTTACATGAATATTTTGGGTAAATAAAATACATGTATCTTTTTTAATATACACAAAATATGAGAATAGGAATAAGAGATTCTGAAAAAAGGAATACTTGGAAAAACATATAGGTATTAAGTATTTTTCAAATCTACAGATACCTACTTTTATATGTAATTAATTTAGCTATATTTATACATATAGATACAGATAAATACATGTATATTTTTAAATATAGACAAAATATGAGAATAGTAATAAAACATTCTGAAAAAAGAAATACTTGCAAAAACATAAAGGTACTTAGAGAATATTTCAAATCTATAGATACATACTTTTATATGTAAACAATCTAGCTATATTTATAGATACTGATACTTGTGTGATGATTTTACCTTGATATATAAGAAAGCCAACTATAAATAAACTATTAAAATGGATAGATTTCACTATCTGGTATATAATGTTTTCATTTAAAAATTAAAATATATTTAGAAAATATATTTATTAAGACACTAAAAGTTGTTCATAATGGAGTTGTTTGAGGCACAATGCCATCACCAATGTTCCCTTTCCTCCACCAATTTCCCAGATTGATTCACCTCAGCCTGCCTCATTGGCAGGCATATAACAAATTTATTTTATACTACTTGGTCAAATAAGATACAAATAACTGGCAAAGAGAATTATCAGAAAAATGTCAATAAAATTCTTGTTGTGATCATTAATTATTACATGTTTTAAATTTTCTTAATTCAGTAGAGGGGAACCATATGTACTACGTATTAGTACATATGTATTAGTGAGTGCCATATTCAATAACAATGGGAAGTTATTCCTGTCCTTTTTATTTTATATTTTATTTTTAATTACTTTAAAGAGCGTGGTTAGAAAATTGTTCATGATTGGGTTTAAATTATACAATGTTTACCACTCTTCATCAGTGCACACATGTTGCCATCAATAGCCCCAGTTTCCTTCCACCTTTTTGTCTGCCTGTCTCTGGAACAAACATTCTGTCTCTCTCTTTTTTCTCTTTCTCCTTTTTATAATAGTGGTTCTACACTATTGCTGATGAAGGGGTACCATGCATATCTCTTTATCCTCTTTCAGCACTCAATTCTTGATCAGAGTAATTAGCTCCAACCATTACATTAATAGTGGACCCTTCTTTATCCTAACTGTACTGCCTGCTCTTTGTGGCAAGGGTCTTAACTGGTCCTCCTGGCCTTCAACTCTATTTTCTCTGGATATTATTACCATACCATCCATTATTTTTCTTATATCCAAAAATAAGTGATATTTTTCTTCTATATCTATCCCTCTCCCTCCAAATCATTTCACTCAGCATAATACTCTCCATATCCATCCATGTATAAAAATATCTTGTAATTTAATTTTTCTTAAGAGCTGAGTAGAGATCCTTTGAGTAGATGTATCACACAATTCATCTGTTCTCAACAACAAAAAACTCAGAGCTCTCTAATGCCTTGCATAAAGGTCAAATAAAAAAAATTAAAACTCGACATTAGAGCTAAAACCATAAGGTACATAGAGGAAAACATTGACAGAACACTCCATGACATTAAAGTTAAAGGCATCTTCAATTATGAAATGCCACTAGCCAAGGAATTGAGCGCAATAATAAACAAATGGGACTACATTAAACTGAGGTGTGTCTCCACCTCAAAGGATATAGTGGCTAGAATACAAAAGGTACCCATAGAATAAAATAAATTATTCATTCAATACCTATCAGATGAGGGATTAATATCTAAGGTATATAAGGCACTGGTAGAACTTAGAAAGCAAAATACATATAACCCCATCCAAAAGAAGGAAGAAGAAATGAACAATTTTTCAAAGAAGAAATACAATAGCCAAAATGCAAATGAAAAAATGTACATCACCAATCATTACAAAACAACAAGGGGCCAAAACAATAGTACAGGAGTAGGGCATTTACCTTGCATGCAGCTGACCCAGGATAGACCTAGGTTCCATCCCTGGCATCCCATATGGTCCCTTGAGCCAGGAGTGATTTCTGAGCACATGCCAGGAATAACCCCTGAGCATCTCTGGGTGTGGCCAAAAAACAAGCACACCAAAAACAAACAAACAAACAAACAAAAAACAACCAAACAAACACCAAAAAAAACCCCAAGAATGAAATATATTCTCAAAAACTGGTGCACCACAAAAATTGGTGCACATCACAAAGACAAGAACAACTCTTGCTAGTAAAGTTGCAGGGAAAAAGGTATCTCATTCTCTGCTAATAGGAATACAGATTGGTCCAGAATTTTTTAAAACAACATGGATATTCTTCCAAAATTCTAGGATTTGATCTTTCATATGATCCAGCAATCCACTGCTAGGGATATATACTAGTAAGCCAAAAACAACATGCACAAAAGCCCTCTGCATTCTCATGTTTGTTGCAACACTATTTACAATATCTGGGAGCTAAAATTTTTAATGGCAGGGATAAGGTAACATTATGAACAAGCATATAAAGTTTTGGAAGAATTTATCTGCAACATATACATTGTTTAGGATAGGGGAGGTAAGAGTAAACATTTACTTTACATGCAGTTTGATCTCTTAACACTGCATAAAATCCACCAAGTATTGCCAGGAGTGTATACCAAGCACTTAGAAGTCAGGCCTAAGAACTGGATGTGTCCTCCAAACAAACAAATTGATCATTCAGTTACAAGATATTTATTTCAAAGTATAACATAAAAAATCAATGATTCTACAAGGGTTGGGTATATTAAAGGAAATCGCTTTACCCTCTAAACTATCTTTCTAGCTTCTGAGTAAGATTTTTTTTATAAAAACAATATGAAAATATTATTGAAAATAAATATTTTCTTCTCTAAGAAATTATATGTAGAAGGGATAAATAATAAGGAAATAATGGCATCTGATAGAATATCTGTTGAGTATTTCTTATGCTATTGCTATAATTGTTTATGATTTTTATGTTTACTATTGTGATTTATAACAACTTCTCAGACTTAACTTGAATGTATCCACAAATAAAAATATTTCTTCTGTTACTATAAATAAGCTTTTTCTGGGACCATTTAAAATGCATTTTTAACAGGAGGTAAGAATTTTTCCTCCAATAGATGACTTAAACATAAGTAATGTGGGCCCGGAGAGATAGCACAGCGGCGTTTGCCTTGCAAGCAGCCGATCCAGGACCAAAGGTGGTTGGTTCGAATCCCGGTGTCCCATATGGTCCCTCGTGCCTGCCAGGAGCTATTTCTGAGCAGAGAGCCAGGAGTAACCCCTGAGCACTGCCGGGTGTGGCCCAAAAACAAACAAACAAACAAACAAAAAACCCATAAGTAATGTATTGGATATCTTATATTTTCATCATGCCAATTATCATTTTTAATAGTGCCTTTTAAACAGATACATTTCATTTTTTTTGTTTTTTTGTTTTGTTTTGTTTTTGTTTTGTATTTTTTTTTGTCATACCCTGCAGCGCTCAGGGGTTCAGGGGTTACTCCTGGCTCTATGCTCAGAAATCGCTCCTGGCAGGCTGAAGGAGACCATATGGGATGCCAGGATTCGAACCACCGTCCTTCTGTATGCAAGGCAAATGTCTTACCTGCATGCTATCTCTCCGGCCCCCATTTTCCATTTTTATGGTTGGAAAACAGTACATAATTATTTTGGAATAAAAAGTATTTTTGATCTCTCTGTTTATAATTTAGTCTCAGGTGTTACTGAATAAAGCCATTTATGCCATATGGTGAAACCTAAATGATCCAATTTAATAACACTAAAATAATAACTGTTAGCTGTATTTCATGAAACTGTTAATGACACGCTTCTTTTTTGGAATAGTGTTGGATGCCCTCTGTGATGCTGCTCCCTTCAATGCTTGGCAGAAAAACCTCTGTAAAGCTATTTGTTCTGAGGGATTCCATAGAGTAAGTTGTTCTCGGGATTCTACTTGAGACTGAAAGCTTTGGAGGCAGGAATGTGACAGAGATGGGGAAGGGCAGCACAAAGTTGAACACCATGCCCCCATGATTAATAATTTCTAATTAATCTTGATTTTGCCATCCTCCATTACAGAGACCTCCATTTAAAGGAGAGATTACCTATCAACACTGGGTTATGTTTCTCCTAACATATGTTTCTATGTCCTGCTACACTTCATGTATCCCAGTTACTTTTGTCCCATGTAAGCATAGTTGAAATGGAATAAAGTGTCTCTGATAATCAGCCTAGAACCCATTCTTTCCAAATCATAAATTGGGGGTGGGGGAATCGACCTCGGACCAAAAATGCACTGGAGAGACAGAAGTTGACCTTTGCCATATGACAGAGGCAGCATAAAATAGGTTTTTATTAACTTTAGCTTTCTCAGTTATATCATGAGTATTTTAAAAGTAGCAGAGTTTCAAATAGTTATCCTGGGAATATATGATAAGGATGTCTGTTACTATGTGCTAAACCCTCTTCCCTTCTCCTCCTTCCCGTATCCTCACCTCCTTCCCCTTCTTTTCTCTTCTATCTCTTCTGTTCTCTCCCCTCTCTTTCACTTCCCTCCATCTTTCTTCCATTTTCTTTCCATTCCCTCCCTCCTGGAGGGGCTCGGCAATCCATTGTGGTAAAATCCCTTAACCACTAGACTATCTCTCTGCATAAGAAACCTATCTCAAAAAACCTAAATAATAAGCTTTTACTATTTGAAAATCAAAGTACAAAAACCTCATATAAACTTCATAGTAAATAATAACTTCTATCATATTGCACTTGATGGGAATTGGAAGACATTCCCTCTCACTTGAAATGATGGAAAGAAAAAGTCATTCTGAACAGTTTGCTACAGTACTTCACTTAGACAAAGAAAGTAGCTATGATCTTTTAAATATATATATATATATATATATATATATATATATATATATATATATATATAAACTTTAATGGTGGAGTGACCTAGAATAATCATACTATCACCCAGGTTATAGATATAACAGAGGATAAGTTGTTTGCCTTGCATGTGATGATCCAGATTTTATCCTTGGTAGTCTATATGGTATCTTACCTTCTGGAAGATTTCTAAGCAGAAATCCAAGAGTAAACCCTCAGCACTGCTGAGTGTAACCTAAAAATAAACAACAAAAATAATACTCTTTTCAGTAATATGTAGTGGTAACTATGAGTATAATATAGAGGAATATTAACAATTGAAGGACCATAATACTTAGGTTTGAATCTGATAGCTACAATTTATGCACTATGTGGCACTATAAACATTATGTAAATTCTATGGCCTCTGTTATCTATGCTAAATAACTAGAAAATAATAACAATTTTCTGCGTGTGACTTACACTTCTACTTTCACGTGAGTTTGTAGAAATTTACTTTAAGCATATTACTATTTATTTTGTACCAGCAGCTATTCTTTTCTGTTTTAAACATCTTGAGAGGATAGAAGATATGACTCAGATGGTAAAGAAATAAGTAAGAGCAAGCTTGATTAAAATAACACCAGATCCAAACACCCCACAAATAACCAAAATTAAGTATTCTAAATTATTGTTTGTTTTTTTCCCACAGGTTTGTGTATTAACTATTAAGAACTAAATCTTCCTATATGACCTAATCACTTGAGTTCAGTTTATTTATTGATTAACCCCATATTGAGTCAGTTTATTTATAGATAAATTTTAAGTTCACAGAATAATTCAGGAAAAGGTGCAAAGATTCCCCCGGCACTTCCTGTCTTTATTAATGGATTTTCTCCATTATTACCAACATTTCTACCCAGAGTTGTGCATCTTATTCAGTAGAGCAATTTGCACTGCCAACTTACAATCATTCAAAGTCCATAGTTTTTATTCGTTTTATTTTTCCTTTAATTTCATGGGTTTGGAACAATGTATAATGACATATAAATATCATTTTACTATTAAAATGAGTAGTCTCATTGCCTTAACACCTTTTGTGCTCCAATGAGTTTTCATTCACTTTTCGTTCTTTGGTGTTTGCTATTCTAAATATAATTGAAATAATATAGCATTTAGATTTTTGTACTGGCATTTTTTTTTTGCTTAGCAATATGCATTTAAATTTTGTCCATGTATTTCATGTCATTTTTTAGGAAGAGAATAATTCCAACTTTTTTGTATAGCATAGCTCATTCATGTACTAAAAGACATTTCAGTCGCTTCCAAATTTGAGTAGTTATGAATAAAGCTGCTATAAACAACTCTACGTAGGTGTCTTGTGGTCAGAACTTTTCAGATACTTTTAGTGAATACCAGGGAGTGTATCTGCTGCCTTATTCTAAAAAGAGAAAGTGGAGTTTTTCATTTATTTAAGTAATGGATAAAAGATACTGTTGTTATACTTCCTCACTAGCACTTTTTGTGTTAGTGTTCTGAAGTTTGCCCTTGATAATACATAGAATTTGGTGTTTGTTTTGTTTTTTATTTCTGAGATCCCCCCCCACAGAATTAGTCACTTCAGTTATTTGTTTATTGTGTATATTATAGATATTATTTAACTCTTGTGCATATAAAGTTGAGAACAAATCTTCAAGAAATCTCTTCATGAAAATCCTTAAATGAATAAATTAGGCTTTTATATCATTACTTCTGTTGTTTTGGGGCCACACCTAGTGGTGCTTAGGGCTTATTCTTGTCTCTGTGCTCATGGATCACTCCTGGCTATGCCCAGGGGACCATATCTTTACTATACATACTATTTCCCATAATATCATCACTTTTTGTGTTTTATTGTACTTCAAATTCTGGCTCTCTCTCCCACTGTTTCATTTAATATTTCACCCTTGTCTAAACCTATTCCCTAATGTGCTTTGCTTGATGATTCAATATGTTAAATTATACAATATGAGCACTTATTTTTATGTCATTTCTAAGAAATACTTTTCCAACCCAGCTATCTGTTCTCAAATGGCTTTGTGCTTTTTCATTAATAAAAATGACTTCTTTCCACTCATTACTCCTCAACTTTTTTTCTCTCATTTAAATACTTTACTGCCATAATTTCTTTACTTATTCATATTGTAATAAGTTATCATAATCTTCACACCTCTTAACTCATTTTGAGTAAATTTGTAGCTGAAATCACTAACTATACATTTCAAGAATCTATGTGAAAAAAGGCAGGGAAAAGGCTGCTTATTTGTTATTATTAGACTTTCAAATATAAATATTGTTGCTATATTTTTTGTCCTCAAAGTAGTATAAACTGCAAAAATAGTTATCATACATGATGTTCACAGAAGATATTCCATATGAATATATATATATATATTTTTGTTTGTTTGTTTCTGAGCCACACCCAGTGACACTCAGGGGTTACTCCTGGCTATGCACTCAGAAATTGTTCCTGGCTTGGGGGACCATATGGGACACCAGAAATCTAACCCAGGTCTGTCCTGGGTCAGTTGCATGTAAGGCAAGAGCCCTACTGCTGAGTTACTTCTCTGGCCTGATATTCTATATTTTCTATGGTATTAAATTTGAACACAATTTCCTTAAGATAAAAAACATTGGAATACATATATATACGCATATGACATTTGAATATTGTAATATATCTAATGCAGTTTATGAAATATCAAATTACTCTTCTGTGATCTCCATTTCCAGTGAGGTTCAATTGTTGCTATTACATAATTTACACAAAATTATTATTTTGTGCAGTTGTTAATATTATTTTAATATTCATACCATTATATATGATTATAATAATTACAATCTAATAATAATTGCTATTATTAGATAGGAAGATCTTACTTGGCATATTTTTAACTAAACTGTTTCCTTCAAGTGATTCAAATACAAGAGTGTCTATCAACTCTCAGATTTTTGACATCATATCATTAGTTTGTCTAAAGCCCAGCATATGTGAGACCTTAGATCTGGAATTGAGAATCTCATTTCATATGCACTTTCACTCCAGCATTACCGTGGTTGTCCAGTGTTCCCTACCATGAAGCACCAATGGCAGTGATTTCTATGGAAAAATGTTTGACTAAAATTGAGTTTGCATTTACTAAATTTTACCTCACTTATTTTATTCTTATTATAGTTAAGTTTACAAATAGCATTTTTATACTTAGGTCAAAAATTAGCATTGTTTTTTTTTTTTTTTTTTTTGCTTTTGTACTATGAAATTAAACCATCTAGGACAATTTCAATAGTTTCTTTAAATATATTCAAATTCTGGTTATTCCAAACTTTTCTTTTACAACCTTATTATTCAATCAGTGCTATATTTTATATAGGGCCCTTATATTTGATTCTGACTTATATCAACTCTTCTACAAATTATACTGTACAAATATTATAGCACAATCCAACTGAAAAACTAAATTAAGACTTTCTTTTTATTGGTTTTAAAAATATGCTAAGTATGCTCTTTCTATCTAATATTAGCAATTACTATTAGATTATAATTATTATAATCATATAATGTTATAATTATTAAATAAAATATATAATTTTTACTAACAATTACACAAAATAATAATTTTGTGTAAATTATGTAATAGCAACAATTGAACCAAATTGGAAATGGAGATCACAGACAATGAGTAATTTTATATTTCATAAAAGATAAATATTAAGGGGCATGAGCAATGTAGTTAGAAAAGACATAGAATAACTTGCATTCAATGAAAATGAGAAAGAAAAACATCAAGTATAAATATAATTAATTATTATAACTCCTATAGCTGCAAATATAAGTGGAGTACACCATTATGGGAAACATTTTTGTGGGTAGATAATAGGAAGAGAGAAGAGACAACTGTTATAAGAATAATAAAGCATACAGCAAGCACTACAAAATGAAAGCAAAATATTTCTACCCCTTTAATATGAAAGGATGAGTTTCAAATCCTGTCACTGAGGGCATAGAGACAAATGATTTATTTCCAAAGAAATATTATAATTGATAATAAAATCCAACATTGCTAAGGAAACATCAAAAGAATTCCTGGGATAATATCACTACAATTTTCTTCTCGAACATCTTTGCCTTACAAGTTCTAGCTAGATGAAAGGTAGAAGTTGACTGCAGCTATGAAAAAGAACAAGAATAATGGCAAACTCAGTGTCTGGGTCCCCTGGGTGCACGGTTTATTTAAAGTTATGGAAGAACCAAGAGAAGAGATATCACTTTGACCCTCTATTTCCATACAAGTAAACACTAATTGATACGCACCGACAGTTACTCAGTGGAGGAGAGAAAAGAATATAGAGTGTGATCTGTGACACTCAAATCTGGAAGTATGACTGAAATGAAGAAATCCTCATGGGGAAAATCTCTTCAGAATACTTACCTCCCACCTTAACTATTTTTTAAATGATTTTCTCTATTTTTTATTTAATTATCATGCTTTAAAAATTTTTATACTAAGGTGTCTAGTGATATAATGTACACCATATAATGTAAATCAGTTCGATCTTTCCACTGCCAATGCCCTCTTGCTTCCTTCTTTCATCTCAATCCCCTGACAGTCTCTTACTTAGGCATTCTGCCTCTCTCCCTCACTATCATTGTTATGGTAGTTGTCATTGTGGTTAATGCTCTAGGTGCTCTCACTAGCTCTTTGTGTCAACCTTCATGTCAGATTTTCCTGGTGTTCTTCCATTTTAATAATAGGTGATATTAGGGTGCTTTTTTATTTTATTTTTTTAGCGAGTGTTGGCACCCTGCCCCTGTATCTTCCTTCTTCCAGGAAGCCTAGCAGTTGAGAATGTGTCCCTAAAAGCCACATTAGTAAAAAATACTTTGAATTTATAGATTCAAATTTAAAATTGCTTTTGAATTTCATGAAACAACTTAATTTGCTTTATGCTGTCATCCCTGTAAGAACATACCAATTTTACTGAATGGACAGCTAACAACAAGAGCATACTAAACCTTATGCTATTATGTTGATGACTGTTTAGAAATACAATAATTTTCACAAATATGCTTAATACTGTACTTTTTCTTTTTTTTTAACTTTATTCTCTTTTTGGAGGCTACATCTCACTGTGTTCAAGGCTTATTCCTGACTCCATGACCAGGGATCACCCTGGCTGGACTTGGAAGACCATGTGTGGTTTTGGGATCGGTCCTGGGCAGCTATGTACCAGGCAAGTGCCCTACCTACCTTTCTGTATCTCCAGCCCCTAAAACTCTTTACTCCATAATGATAGCTAGATTTCAACAATTTTGAAATAGCAAGAATTATAGTACAAAAAAATTAAAAAGTGACTAAAACATACAAATTAAATTGCCACACACAGAATAATTTCATTGGACTTTCTAATGATAACTACCATTAGGGATATAATAAAAATATACAAAACCCATGTATGAAAAGAGAAAATTTCAAAAATATGATGAGGCATATATAAAATGTTAGAAGCAAAAAATATGTATTTTTGTTTATCATCCTTTTAAATTGCAGTATTATTATTTACAGGACTTTATGTTTATATAACATTTTCACCCATGCTCAAAATATGTGTTACTGTGTCACACTTTCTACAAATTTATCTTTCTTTTTCTACTCCATACTATTGGATCCCAACTTATCTTTAATTCCCAATAGGGTAAACTCAATTTTACATTCAGTCATAAAATACTATAATTTTTATTTTCTGTGCAGGACTACAAATACTGGAATCTTGTATGAGAGGAATAAACATAAAGGTAAATGTAAGTTAATACTTCTAAACAAGAAATTAAGTTGGTCATAAGAAATTCAAAACTGTAGAAAAGGTTAGAAATAATGAAATTCTTAACATATTTTGAAGAACCAGTGAACATAATGAATGGTTGAAAGTGGTGAGGCATAGAAATTGAAACTGTATATTGTCAGTTTAATGACTACTGGTCCCAATTGTAGAGCTGAGAGAAGAAATTTATAAATAAAGTGGTCAATTTGAAAAAAAATTGTAGCTAAAGTGATCAATGAGAAAATTAATTTATTAACTTTATCTTAAGTTAGCACAAACTATTATATATAAAACTATTTTTCAGAGTAGCAAAATATTTTTATTTGTTTCATTGCTTTCCTCTAGAGAAATTTTCATGCATTTTATTTTATTAAGCACAAGATAAAAAAATGTAGTCTGGGACACAGTACTTAATGCAGTTAATCTTGTTAGTTTTAATCATACAGAATATTTATCTACAAAGAATTTTTTTATCAATCCCTCATCATTTCTGTTCTGTTTCTATTATCAAATAATTCCAGAATATATTCTATGTAATTTTTATTAATTTATTTTAATAACTTTGGGATACAATATTTCCCTTGGCTATTTATTCTCTACATTTTGTTACTCATGCGTATTGAGTTTGAAATCACTTTTTAATTAAGAAAAATATGAGAGAATAGATAAAGTCATTCCTTTTCTAGTACATCCCCTGTCCTATCCCACAGATCTTTTTCAGATTATTTTAAGGAAACCTTTTCTTACAAATGACACTAAGTGGGAAGGGTTTTTTGTTTGTTTGTTTGTTTGTTTTTGAGTTTGGGAGGTATGAGATGATCCATAGTCACTGTGTATCTTCTACTTTTTAAACCTTGATTTTTTTCCCTAATGACCTAGGTTCCATTAAAAAAAAGTAAAATAAAAATTCTTGTAAGATTCTGTATTTGACTGCTATTTTATATCCCCAATTACCTAGAATCAAATGGTTAGCAACATCTATTTTATAATAGGAAGGATAATGATCAAATTTTCTAACAAAAATCAAAATAGCAGTGGCTAAACAGGACAGAATTTAATGTTCCTTCTCAGTGAAGTCCAAATGTAGGTATCACAAAGGTGATATAAACGTTCTCAGTATAGGTTTGCTTTTCTAAACTCATGGCTTCCATATTGTGGTCTTAAATAATTTCTTCCTCACTTATTTGAATTATATTTTGCCATAGAACTATTAGAAATGTATCCTTTTTTATTTATGCCTTCATTAAATATTTTCACAATTATTTTGCTTTATATGATTGTTAGCACTCAGACCTATGAACAAAATTAGCTTCAAGTAGGTAGTTATCTGTTTGTTAGTCATACACTACATAACTCTTGCAATTTTCATTCTAGGAATAAAAATCAAAATGGATAAAGGAAGATAATCAAATGATCTTCTTTAAATTGATTTATCCCATTATTAATTCAATAGTAAAAGGCATCATTCTCATTAAGTATGTTGGTGAGGTGCTGGTGAGGTGGCACTAGAGGTAAGGTGTCTGCCTTGCAAGTGCTAACCAAGGAAGGACCGCGGTTCAATCCCCTGGCATCCCATATGGTCACCCCAAGACAGGTGCAATTTCTGAGTGCTTAGCCAGGAGTAACCCCTGAGCATCAAACGGGTATGGCCCAAAAAAACAAACAAAAAAATATGTTGGTGATAAATTGCATATATTTTTTCAATAATTTATCCTACAAAAATGTTATTTTATACATAATATATGAGCATTTCGGCTATTTCAGAAACATAGATTTATGAACCACCAGATTATTCCATTACTCTTTAGTCTCTTGAGTCTTGCTTCTTGATTCAATTCTCAGATCCTGTCTGTTTTCAGGGATGATTATCAAGGAACTAAGGAAAGACAGAATTGCAGTTGAAAAGACCTAATTTCTGAAGGAAGACTAGTTAAATGTTTGACACAAGAGATGCCTCTGTCTTCTTTGGGAACGAATTATTTTCTATTTATTTGAATTATCTTATTGATCTTTATGGAGAGGATATCCATAAACCATCAAATCATCTTTGCCCAACCCTGTTTTGCTAAGTAGTTTATTTTCAAGTGTATGTGCTTTATAATTTTTTTTTTGCCTTTTTCGGGCCACACCCATTTGATGCTCAGGGGTTACTCCTGGCTAAGTGCTCAGAAATTGCCCCTGGCTTGTGAGGATCATATGGGACGCCAGGGGATCGAACTGAGGTCCTTCCTTGGGTAGCACTTGCAAGGCAGACATCTTACCTCTAGCACCACCTCGCTGGCCCCGCTTTATAATTTTTATAGTTAGAAAACTATTTAGTTTTCTAAGAAGATGCCAATTTTGATCTAGGACTCAAAAACTTTAGTTTTTTTGTTTATTAAAACAGAATTATAGGATTATTTATGTAGTATCTAATCTTTGAAATTTTTTTTTTTTGGGTCACACCCGGCAGTGCTCAGGGGTTATTTCTGGCTCCAGGCTCAGAAATTGCTCCTGGCAGGCACAGGGAACCATATGGGGCGCCGGGATTCGAACCGATGACCTCCTGCATGAAAGGCAAACGCCTTACCTCCATGCTATCTCTCCAGCCCCCTAATCTTTGAAATTTTTTTATTTCTTTGGTGGGGATTAGATATAGAATTTAAACTAGTTAAGGGATCACTTAAGTTGTTATCCTGCCAAAAACTTCATAGCTAATCAATTATTTAGCATTCCATAATACTTTAATTGGTAGCTGCCTCTGATTTTCAACTTCTATACTTAATTCATATTTTATTTTAAAAGATTATAAAATAAAACTAATTTTTATTTAAAAGCATTTTTAATGAGCTGGAGCAGTGGAACAGTGGTAGGGCATTTGCCTTGCATGCACTAACCTAGGACAGACCACGGTTTGATCCCCCTGTGTTCCATATGGTCCCCCAAGCCAGGAGTGATTTCTGAGCACATAGCCAGGAGTAACCCCTGAGCGCCACTGGGTGTGGCCCAAAAAGCAAATAAATGAAAAATAAATAAAAACATTCTTAAATCTATAAGTTTGCAAATGTCAACTTTTACCAATAAATCAAAACATGTTGAATATCACACTATGAATGTCTTGTGTCTTGACTGAATGAGGTTCAGTGATAAAGGCTGCCTTAATAAATTAATGATTCTTGCCCGGCGTATTGCAGGTGAATATATATGTGGAAAATATATGATTACTTAACAAAAAGTGAGCATCTCAAACTGTCATGTGTAATATGAAACATCTAGAAAATTGATGAGATGCAGATTCTATTTTTCTAAGGTCAAATGTGGAACTCAAGATTATGCATTTTTAACAACCTGTCAAGTTATGTAGATACTACTAGTCAAGAGGCTTTATTTTGTGTATGAAAGTCATTAAAGGTTTACTAACCAGTTAGATCACTTCTTATTGTTTTATGAAATGAATCATGTTTGAATGTAACAAACATTTACTAACTTTACTACACAACAGTCATTTATCTAAGTAGAAGCATAAGTTAGAATAAGAAAAATGTATCTGTATGCATGTATCCATGTGTGTTTAAGGGAGGGAAGGAAGAAAGAACCTTCCATAATTGCAAATAATAGCAAATAAAAACAAATTCAAATACTAATTACAAATGGTAGCTACCTCTGGGAATATTTAGCCTAAGATCCTCTTTAAGATTTTAGTTGGTAACAGGAAAGTAAGCAAATTTAATTCACTTTTTAGTAATATTAACATACGGGACCAAGTAAAAGCAATATTAGACATACCAAGACCTTTATTTCCAACTAAGACTTAGTCTGGGGACAACCATTAATCATAATGTGACAAATAGTTTTAGGTATGAAGTGCCAGAGTTATATACTCAATATTCAAATGATTTAGTAGCACTAAAATAATCAATAGTGCAAAGAAAAAATTTAGACATACTGCAGAGATAACATGGTATCTTAAGTAATATTTATTTATTATTATTTTATTTTTCAATTACAAAAAGAATATTTACAATCCTCAACCCAACACACTGATAATTATAAAACAGAGTTGACAGCAGAAGGGATGAGCTGACCTCTAATAATATATATTGGCCCCAAATATTTTATTTCCAAAATAAAATATGTAACCAATAATAATGTGATAGAATTTACCTTTAATAAATTTTAAGAAAAAAGACATTAAATTAGAGGTAAATAATATAATATTTATTGTTAGTCTAAGACAAGGTAGGTTAGATATTCACAATAATTATAGAAAAATGACATTTAAAAATAATTTAGCAAAGGTTGGAGTGATTGCACAGCAGGTAGGGCATTGGCCTTATATGCAGCCGACCTGGGTTCAATCCCTGGCATCAGTATCTGGCTTGATCCCCCAAGCCTGCCAGGAGTGATTTCTGATGCTTCTCCAAAATGAATTAGTTTACAAGGTTAATATCAGTAATTCATTAGTCTTAAAGTTGTTGATTTTATATTTTAAAATATATTCTATGTTACTTAAATTTAAATCTTCTTAACATTTTTGTTTTGTTTTGGGAAAACACTATCATTGCTCAGGTCTTACTCTGAACTCTGTACCCTCGTATCATGCCTACTACTGTTTGAAGGATAATATTGCAGTGTCAGAAATCTAACAGAGGTCAGGTCAGCTGCATGCAAGGTAAGTTTCTTAACTATTTCTTTAACACAGTAGGTACTATATTAATACAGACTTCAATTATAGCTACTAAAGTAGTCCTTTTTCATTCATCCTTCATTTCTTTAGAGAAAATTTAGTTATACATTACTTAAATATGTTATTGAACAAGATTAAACTATTATGTTTCACAGATTATAATATGAGATTTTTTTCTGTAATTTTTTTTTCTATCTGACCCCTCTGTTAAAATGGATGGTTGTGCAATGGTGGAACAGAACCTTTAGAACCATAAAGACTCTAACCTAGACCCTGTCCTAGGACCTGTACAAATGCCAAGAACACTGGATACAGTGGCCTCATTGTCTCACCCACAACTGAGAGGAAAGTTTCCTGGCACCACATACAAAGCCCTTGGGATGAGGTAATGAACACCTATGGAGATAGGGGTTGATCCCATGATGGAATGCTTCAAGGATGGAGAAGCCCTGAATCTCCTAGGTCACGGGAATTCCCATTCTCCCCCAATGCTTACTGTGCCTATACAAAAAAAAAAAAAAAATGGAGGAAACGCCAAACCCGACCACTGCAGCACCCCTTCTTTTTCTTGTTTTGTTTTGATTTGTTAATTTTGACTTTATTTTCCTTCTTTCCTCCACTTTTCTCTCCCCTTTTCACTCCTGTGATTATTATTTGGTGATTTTTTTTTCTTTTCTCATTAGCCAGGTGCATTTTCTTCTTCTTTTTCTCTTTCTTTTTTTGGTAGTTGTGGCCAATTTTTTTTCTCTCTTCCTTTTTTCTCTTTTTTTTCATTCTTTTTTCTTCTTATCCTTTTTATCGCAAACGACAACAATCTACAACAAGCTATAAAGTGGAGACCAGTTGCACTAGTATTCTGGGGGGGGGGAAGGGAGGGAGATATGAGATGCATGCTGGAAACGGGGGTGGAGGGAGGACAGCACTGGGGTGGGAGTGCCCCTCATACGTTGTCACTATGTACCATAAATAATGGTGTGAAAAAAAAAGAGGATGGTTGTGTTTCTATAATCCTCAGAGAGGGAGAGTGATCCCCATGGCCCAAATCCAGGTAAGACAAGAGACACAGGTCCAGCAGCATTTCCAACACAGGAAATAATTCACACAAGGAATAGCAGGAAGGAAGCAATAGCAGGCTAGACACTCACATCACTAGCTGTTCAACCACAAGCCAATCTCTCCACCATGTGGAAACATGAGCTAAGATAGCAGATTCCCCTCTAGGGAAGGCCTACAAAGCAGCATTTATTGGGTGTTGGATTACTGATCCTACCCTAATTAATATTTGTACTCCACCCTAGGGTATGATCTGGTGATGGTATATTGTATTATTTTCTACTGGTATTCTTCACTCACCCAAGGGTGGGACCTGATTCTTGTCAATAAAAGCAGGGGTCTGTGGAAGCAGAGGCTCATTTTTCAGCTGTCTGTCACTGAGCTGCATTCTATCTGAGGAGCAGAAAGCTTGGATGGTTGAATTCCTTGCTTTAGCACTAGGTTTTCCTAACCCATTCTTGTACCTCTTCACTTTGTGGATTATTTCCTGTGTCAAAGTTTGCTTCCAGGCCTACGTCTCACCAGACCCTCATTTTGGAGCCATAGGCTCCACTAACCGATGCTTCATTTACAATTAGGAAAAACAAGGCCCACCTTCAAGGGGAGGGGGAAAAGTCAGATAAGGAGACAATGGGGAAACATTTTTAACATGAAAACCAAAGGAACCAATTGAGAGATATCTAATTAGAAGGCAATATGAGGGCCAATTCAAAGACCTTTACCAACAAAAAACAGAATTCTTAAATATTATTTATTTTGCTGTAGGTAATACCTCTCAAGAATTCCCATGGAACGAAGTGTTTTATAAATGGTAGTCAAGGCTATACATAAAGTAAAATTCTTAAACGATTAAATGCCATAAGAAAATATGAATTATATTAATGATGTGATATCAGTTTTTTGAAAGGGAAAAAAAAGGATTGGTCTTTAGGGCTTACAGGAGGCATTTTACTCACAAAAGTCAAATGAATGTTTCTTCTAAAGTTTAAGTAATATGATTATTGACTATAAAAACAACCATTAAATGCCTGTTATACATTCTAAATGATTTACCATATGTTTTGATATAATTTTGTCCTTATAAATATCCTTGTGAAAGAGGGTGGGGAGTTATTAATTTTTTTCCTTATTCTCAGAGGCTGCCCCAAATCTTCACTGAGTAGATTAAAATATGCATAACTTCATTTTTCATTCCCTGACTGATTCCAGAGTCAATATCTTAATATTGCTAAGAGAAGCTGCCTACTTTAAACTAAGGAGTCTGTGACACAGAGAATATGTATAAGGGAATAAGTAAAGCATATTTATGAAGGAGAACCCAATATTATGAAGAATCCCAATTTTTGCATTTATTAATACACTTCGTTTTTAGAAAAACACTGTTTCAATCTGGTATCCAGTATTTTTTTCTGTAAAATAATAAAATAATATTAAAGTGCATTTTCTTTGAAAATACATTTTGTATGAGCTATGATTTAATTCTTGCCTAATAAGATTCTGAATCTCTTACATATTCATGGAAACTTTGCCTCACAATTTAGAAACCCAGGAAGGAGAACATCAAAGCTGTATGAGAGGTGAAGATGCGAAATTGTACAGCAAAGCACAAATGTAAGTCAAGAGTGTCTGAAGAATGTAAGAGGCATTACAAATACATTCCAACTTAGAAAAAGGAGGAAAGAGTTTGTTCCCTTGAAATCCTCATCAAAGGATGTTAAAAATAGAAAAATGATAAAAAATGACCATGCATTAGAAACCGGAGAGATAGTTCAGAGGTTGACTTCATGTACAGCATGCTTAATAAAAAGTTGGAGTAACTGTAAATACTTCAGGGTGTGGTTTAACTGTAAAGAAAGAACGAAAGAAAGAAAGAAATTATATAAAAGACTCTATAAAATGAGACTATATTTGCACACCATGCTCCTGACCACATGTTTATAGTAATCAAGATATATAAAGGACTAACAAACCTCAGCAGCAAATAACCCATACAAAAAAAATGGGGAGAGGAATTTTAAGACAATTCTCTAAAGAAATACAGATTAAAAGCAGGTATATGAAAAAGGATTCAACACTAATTATCAAGAATACAAGCAATCAAAAATTCACTACATGATCACTTTGCACCAGAAACCCATGTTCAAAAGCCCAGAAACAGTCTGAAAATCAATATTATTTAATTAGTTATTAATCTAATTATTCTTTTTTTTTTGTTTTGGACTATGTCCAAAGATGCTCAGAGGATACTCCTGGCTATGCACTCAGAAATTAGTCCTGAGTAGCTCAGGGGACCATATGAGATGCCAATGACTGACTGAACCCAGGTAAATAGAGTATAAGACAAGCACCTTACTTGTATTACCACTCCACTCTGAATCCTCTTTTATGACTGGTGTGAATATTGTCTGGTTCAGTGCAAATTGAAATTATTCTGAAACTTCTCAAAAAGTTCTAGAATCAGAACTACCTTAAGAGCCAGCAGTTCCAAATATGCTATATTTATTGAAGCTCTAACAATAGCCAAGATAAGGAAACAAGAAATATTTGATAGCAATCTCCACCACTCATGCATATGGTTTAAAGGGAAAAAAATAAAGTTTCCTTTCAGTTAACACTACTTTCAAAACACAAATTAAAAAATAAAAGACCAATATAAATACCCCCAAATCAATTTAAATTCTTAAAAATAAGATTTTTTTGGTAAAAATCTTACTAAATACTTGCATTACAAAAAGGCTTTATAATCATATTTGTTCATATGCCTTTATAACATTGCACATCTAAATATTTAAAAAAAGGATGCTAGATTAGCTAAAATGTTATCAATATGTACATAACAACTTATACTGATATTTCTAGACATTTTTTAGTTACTAAGTTGCTGAATTTTGCTTTCAGCTAATTAAGGGACAATTTACGTTAATGACAATGGAGCCAAATGAAATATTACAATCAGATAACTTTGAATGTTAAGCTTAAAGACATAACACTCTAGCAAGAAAGATTCTATTATGTGAAAATTTGGTTTTACATAGTTTAAAGATCTATAGGAATAAAAATATTTTAGATTGCCTTTTCTAAAGAGTGCAGAGTTTATTACACTTAAAGTCATAATAACATTTTTTTGTAGCTTATGAGAACGTGTATTTTCTGGGTTTAAGGGCCATCTTCAAACAAAGATATGATTAACAGTGCTTGGAAAAGTCCTCATTCTGGACTCAGTAGAGGCAGTAACAAAAGAAAGAACAAATCATTAAAATATGAATGAAATATATATATGTTTTGTACCATTTATTTACCAAAATACAAAATTTGATCAATAGTAGATTGTGTATATAGTTGATCAATAAAGTTCTTTCATGTGTGAAATATTGGGTTTGATTTGCTAAAATATTATAGTAGATAATACAAACTGTTGCTAATAAAGCATAATAAAGTAACATATTTTTAAATAAGACATTAAAAAACACAATGAGAGAGAAGAAAGGAAAATAGAGAAAGTGGTAAACAACCGTGAGACTCGGGCAATTAGGAGACCAAACAGCAAACAGACTCTTGATGGTTCTGAAGCTTGTGACTTGTACAAGTCCTTCATAAGAACATTGGAGACAGTTCTGTGCAGAAGATATTCATATATTCTTTATCACTATTTCCAACCTTATATTCTAAACAGGTTTGCAGGAGGTTGTCTTTAGAAATCTCCAGGTCACAGTGACTAGAGTCTACATTAAACCAAGTTGTCTTGTTACTTCACTCCAAACTACAGAATAAGGGGATGTGATAGAGGCTAAGCTCAGGACCTTAATGCTAAGGTCAAGTTCCCTGAATGACATGAGGTGTGGCTTTTTACCAAATTTGATGCTGATTAGATTGAAGCCAAATTGGTTAAAAAGCTTAATCCCATCAAGGTGGGCTATCAACATCAACAAGGATGGGACCAGACTCCTGCTGCATTGTACCATACTCGGCGCCCTCATTTCTTGCTTGAGAATGCCAGGAAGACACAGCTAATTTACTCCCAGCAATGTAGGCTGTCACTGCCCACAAGAGTGGTGCCAGACTCCTGCATGGACTTATGAAGTTCCTCTGCATTTCTCCATACTTGGTTTCCTGATTTCCTGCTTGAGGCTGCAGAGAAACCACCGAGCAGGGGGGAAGGGGGGAATTAAGAAGCAGAGAAAAAAGAAGCAGGTAAGTTATTTTAAAAGTCTTTTGCATATATATATATATGCAATATATATGTTGTATATATTATTTGCAATAGCAGAACTGAGAAACATAACAGTTATTAAAAGGTGAAATACTGATGTTCCATAAAAATTAGAGTTGGAATGGGGGAGGGAGGTGGGAAATGAAGAAAAGGATTAGTGCCATAATACAGAACAAATAGTTAGAAATAAGCCACTTTATTTCCCTGAAGAAAACTCAGGTTTGATAGTTTGTCTAGGTGCAAAATAAGATCAACTCCACATTACTGATGTAGAAATCCAGCATGGGAATTGTTGATCTGGAAAGGAAGTAAGATAAAAACTCTGAAGACAAAAGAATGTTGCACAGATGGAGAATGGTCAATCAGAGGAGGAAATGTTGACAGTGGTTCTTTCTTGTTGATGCAATTATTGTTTTTTTTCCACTTATTTTGTCTTATGTTTGATAAAATCTGCAGTAAAAATGTTACTACTTTTTTCAAACAAAAGATACATAATATCCTATTAAATTTAATAAATATTTAAGCTTGGGAGAAACTGAAAGTATTAATAAATACATTATAAAAAATAGACAGCAGATTTATCATGAAAACTTATAAATCAACTTATGAAGCTCACCACAAAGAGTGGTGAGTGCAGTTAGAGAAATAACTACACTAACAACTATCATGACAATGTGGATGAGTGAGTGAAGTATTGTCTTATATACAGGCAGGGGTTTGGGGAGGAGGGATATGGAGGGCATTAGTAGTGGGAATGTTGCACTAGTTAAGAGGAATGTTTTTTTTTATGATTGTAATCCAACTACATCATGGTGCTTAAATGAAGTTATTTAAAAAATCAAGCTATTCCTAAATTGTATTAACTTTACAAAATTTATATAGTTAAACCTAAGAATCAATTTGGATGAAAATTTAAAGGCTATATAATAACCACAAAGTATTAATACTTAATATAAATAAATATATACAAACATAAAGTTCTATAAATCAAATTAAATAAATTTTTTTAATTATTAGTATGTAAACTGCAAGCAAAGCCTGCATTATTGGGAATGATTTTTTATTTCTTTTTTTAGGGTTATAATGAATCAGACCTTTAAACAAAAGAAACAAACTAAAATCAAAATTGATTTTTTCATTAGAATATTGAAGTAGTTATGAGCTTCTGAGATTCAGAGATAAAAAAATCCAGCATATATATTATCTCATCTGAATATCTTTATAGACTCTTTGGCCTATGAATTTTAATTGTGATTTTATTTTGTTCCTTAGTGACACTATCAAATAATATTAAGACAGATCAGCTATCACTTTTAATAAAAAGAAACAGCACAGTTTTTATACTTAGATATTACTGATGAATTTATGCATGCATATTATCATAAAATGCTTTGATATTATTTTCCACAAAAATACTAGTAGGTCTTTTTATTTCTTTAAATATCTACTTTGCATTTTAATATTATGTACTTTGTCCAGTCTTATTTATATATGAATTGTGTTTACTATTGTTCAACAATATAGGAGAAACCATAATAATAGTAATTTGGTAAACCATTATTTCTTATCTCATTGCATTATTCTTGGATATATTACTATTCATTTCAGGAATATTATTATACTTGTTCTAACATTTGGTATATTTGTCCTATCATTAGAGAAAAAATGGTTTTTTCTTGGTGAGATTTTAATTGAGTAATTATCTTTATATCTTTGTCTTTGTCTGTGAAGCACTCTCGCTTTCTCTCATGCATTTCTGCATCTATTGCTGCCTGTTACTTCGCAGCAAAAAGTTCACTCTAACTTTAAAAGTTCAATGTGCTACTGTTTCACACAGTAACACATGTGAAGTTGATCCAGTCATACATTTTTTATTATTTATAACTGCTAGAAAAGTTCTGTATTTGCAAATCATTTTTACAGTGCTCTTGGCAATTCCTATTTTTCTTGCTTTCTTTTTCTTTTTAAGCATATTCATGAATATTTTTAAGCAACAGTGCATTTAAAATACTGTAACCACCAAATTCTATTAATATATTGAAATATATTTGTAGGCCAGTTTTCATGCATTTTGAATTTGACCTTATTTTTGAATATGTTCATTTTCATAATGATACTTTTTAAAAATACTCATATAATTATGACATTGATTATAAAAAGCATAAAAGCTATAACTTATAAAACAAACAACTACAGAATATATCTCTTAGACAGGTTGAGAATATATTAAAGACAGATATCCATGGCAATATAATAGAAACAAAATATGTAAACTAATTTTAAATGGTTTATTTTATTTTACTAAAATCTCACAAAAATATTCTCACACTGATATGTGGGTTTTCTGATAAATAATAATTTGATCTGCTGCTGAAATAAACTATTTTCAAACACAACAATTAAATTCAATTCAAGCACAAGGTCATGAACCATGAGTTTAAACTTGATGCCTTACTTTTGGGCCACTAACTCCTCAGACATTATTTCCCTCTTCACAGGGCAACGATTCCTAAATTATCCTTCTGTCTATTGGGCCAATAAACTCTCTTCCCACTTTTTTTTTTTTTTGTTATTTTTTTTGTTTTATTTTGTTTCCTCTTCCCACTTGGAAGAAATTCTTCTTTCTGCTCACTTGAAACATAATTAAGACCAGGATAAATGAAAATTAAATTTTCCTCTGGCAAAAACCCACTACATGACCCCTACTTTCACCTCTTACCTGAATATCTACAGATATTTTATTCTATCTTTTATTCTACCTATATTTGATTAAGTCATAGATTGCAGTTGAAATATGATTTTCTATAAATATGTTAGCAAGTATGTTAGAGGAATAAACAAATGTCTATCGCAGAACAGACTCAATAAAAGGGTGAGTAAAGCATTACAATAGCATGTTAATACTGGACTTGTGACTTGAAGGTCCCCAAAAGATTTTACCAGTCACAGAATGGAGAAATAGTCCAACAGTCTGAACCACACTTCACATATGGGATGTGTGAGTTCAATCCTCAGCACCATATGGTTCCTGAACTCTACCAGGAGTGACCTACATTCACAAAGCCAGAATAACCTCTGAATACTGCCAGGAATGGCCCCAAAAAACAAACAGAAAACAAATTAAGTGAATAGCAGAGACATCCACTTTATGATGTATAAAGAAAAACTCTATCACCTTAAGGTATTAATCATTGGGAATTGCATATTATCCACATAGTCTCAGTGAACTTTTACATCTTTTAATCAATTTACCTAGAACTATAAAGGCTTCAGATATGTCAGAAATCCTAATATTCTGACAGTTGGTCCCATGCCAAAACTAGATCTCTTTTCCTAAGCTATTGGGAAATTAGACATCAATTAAAATCCAAACTGTGTATATGCTGTATAGTAGGTAGAGAAAAGAATGGTTTTTTTTATTTTATTTACACAATTAGACAACCAGTCTAAACAATGAAGGTATTCTACTGAGATAAGGAGTTGGTTACATTATAGAGTAAAATACATTTGCCATGGCTATTAAGAAAATAAAGAACAGGATATCATAAGATGGTAGCAAATTCTAAATTTGTTTTTAATGTATAAGCTTCTATAAGAAAATAAAAGCACTGAAGCCTACCATTGCCAATGACTTTGCTTTAAATTGAACCAATGACTACATAAACTAACATGAATTTTAAATAAGATTAATATTACTTCATAGAATTATATCAGCATAATTAATCATATGGCATTTTTTATATTTCATGGTCCAAATTGATTTTCATCTGAACACTTTTCTATGACATTATCAAGATGAGGCAGTCGTAGAAAAAAAGAATGAACTAATTCTTTTTAGCTACAGTTTATGACAGAAACAAATGGAAATAAAGGCATTGATCATGTTTTAATTGGTTGGCACATTTCTTTTGATCACCATTTCTCAAGGTGATGAAAATGGCCTTTCATTTTTGCTGATCTGTCAATATACTTTTTGAATGTTGTAAATTACTCAAAGAAGTTTGACATCTAAGAAGATGATGAAAAATTGCCCTTCATCTAACTGAGAATATTCTTATAATTCTGAAATTTCTGAAACACTTAAAAAGTCTATTTAAGTGCCTAAGCCTAGATTATAGCTACCTCCAATACAGAAATGCTCTATGCATTTTGGGTAAAAGTAGCACAACTCTAGTCTACTTTTTTTTCTTCTGTTTTTAATCATTTTCTTCCCCTATTTACCATTTCTTTATTCTTTATCATTCCTTCCCTTTTTCCTGTTCTTTTCCCCATATGATTTAGATTCTATTATTTCTTATGGCTCTCCTTTATTTTTCTGATTAATTCTTTTATTCCCCTTTAAGTCTTCTTTATCATAAATATAGGTTCATATCACATTGATTATTTTTTTCTCTACGGATATGCCAGTAGAGGATATCCTATACAATGCACATGTCACATTTAGATAAGAGTTTGAAGCAAAATAAAAATGGTTAGGCATTTAACTACATCAAGTCTATGCTCAGATTTCTTAGTAAGGTTGCAGCTAAGTTTTTATACATATGTTTTAATGCATAAATTATCAGAATTAGTTTACCTGTTATACCTAGAATTTATTTTATGAACTATTTTGTTTTTATTTTTTATTTAGGTGGTGTGTATATGTGTGTTTGGGGGGTTGGGTACATACCCAGTGGTGTTCAGCTTCCTTCTGGCTCTGTGCTCAGGATCACTACTAGCAAGTCTCAAGAGACCATATGGTCCAAAGACAGCTGTATAAGGCAAACACCTTACCCACTCTACTCTCTCTTCAGTTCCTCCTGGGATATATTGGTAACAAGATATAAATCCTAGACTTTCTGATACCAGTTTTATATACCATGTTATAAATCTAAAGAAGGATTATGAGCAAAAGCAAAAATATAATAAAATATTAACAATGTATGCCCTAACATATTGTCATAAGAAAGTAGACCCCAAAATTAGGAAAAACTTAACTGCATATTTGCTTATCCAGAGGGATTTATTTAGAAATTTTTGTGATGAGCTAAATAAAATTCTGAATGTGGTATTTCTTTATGTTTAATTTGACAAAAGAGTACAGAAGTATTAAGGAAATAAAGTGTTGAAATGGAAGAACCCAAATAAAAGCCACTTTGATGTTTAAGTATTATATAGAGTCTGGTTGTATCAGAAAGATACACTCTTCTCTTTTTGATAAAACATACTGCATATCCTAAATCCTACATATAAAAAGAGTGCAACCTTGATTTAAAAAATAATATTGGATTTTGCTTTAGTTCATTTGCTTCTACTTACAGCTCTGCATTTGTAAGACAGAGAATTGTTCCTGAAAATTGTTTCCAAGGATTCAATTTACACATTTTCTTTATTTTACAGCTTGTGAATTTTCAAGCTTTTCAGCTCTATGATAATGAACTTAACTTTTAATAAATAATCTATCTGTGAATTTTTTGTCCTTTTAAAATTATTTTGAAAGTTCAAGGGATTTGATAATAATTTGGAGTAGGGGTAGTGAACCACACCTAGATTTGATATAGTGTCACATTATTGGATGAAGATGGTCACAGGTTTGTTTTACACTTTATATTAGCCAAAACACCAAGTAATACAATGTTTCACATTTTAATATAATCAGTGGTATCATTAATCATTTGAGGCAGGTATCAACCACCTCATTTTTTTGGTTTTGGTTTTAGGGACACAATATAAACAGTTCTCAGGACTTAATTTTGGCTCTGTGCTAAAGGATCACTCCTTGTAGTCCTCAGAGAACCATATACGGTGCTGGGGAATCAAAATTATCAATGAGCCAGTAATAAAAAAATAAATAAAGGCAACAACAATCAAACCTGAAGCTTACACCTATGTTTCTTCTTTTTCTATAAATTGTACTTTTTTTGCTTTATTGAAAAAAATAAAACCACTGCAGAACAAAAGAAATCTTAGAGCTTTTAGATCATGCTAAATTAATAGTTTTTTTTTTTTTTCCCTCGGTGTGAAGCAAGGTAGAATTGCTTTTGTTGTTGTTTTGGCGGAGGTTACACCTGGTCACATCTTGTTTAGTACATTCAGCTTTATGTGTGATGTCAACAAGAAAAGCTAAGTCCTGGCAGGCTCTGGAGAGCAGAGCATGCTGGGGATTGAACCCGGGTTGACAGTGTGCAAGGCTGCAAGGCAAATTCTCCAGCCCACTATGCTATTGCGCTGGTCCTAAGCAAGGTAGTTTTTACTTAGAAAAATATGTGGGAGGAGAAAAGAAAAATGTGTGTTCTAGAAAGGACATAGTCTTCTCCGGATTGGAAAAAACCTAGAGACAGCAAGCAGATACAGTTCAAGAAAGAACATGGAGGTGAGGAGCAAGTCAAGTTAACTGTTTCTTACATGGTAGAGGCCCAACCACACAAGAATTAGTTTGTTTACAGAGTATTACAGGGAAAGAAGAAGCAGATAGCCATTCTTATTAGTAAAATATTTTAGAGTTATAAGATAAATAAGACAGTATTAGTATATCTTTTGTTCGTTTGTTTTTTGTTTTTGGGTTACACACGGTGAAACTCAGGGGTTACTCCTGGCTGTGCACTCAGAAATCGCTCCTGGCTTGGGAGACCATATGGGACATGGATGGGGGAATGGAACCGAGGGCTGTCCTAGGTTAGAGCGTGCAAGGCAAATGTCCTACGGCCTGTGCCACTACTTCAGCCCCTAAAGAAGTATTAATATCTCATTCATATGTTAATTCTAGTAACAGATTTTGGCCTTCTTGATAATAGAACTATTGTTCAATTAAGGTTGTAGCTACAAATAGTATTTTGATTTGGCACTTTATTTTGATGAGAGAAAAATAAGAGTGAGATCATGGAAGTCCTTCACTCACTGTCTTTTGTTCTCAAAAATCAAACTGTGTCCAAGCTAGTGTTTGCTAGTGCAGCCGTCTTCAAATTCTACCGTGTTTGTCTTCATTCATTTCTTAATGAATAATTCCTTATGTTTTTCCTGCAAAATGGAAAGCAAAACATCAGATGTTTTATTGTTTTAATAGCATCGGCATACAAGTTTTGATGGTTCCACTGCACAAATATTACCATAAAAGGGAAAAAGCACATTTTTATCCTGCCGACAGCCAGTGTGTTTCTCTTTAGCTCCTTACTACTTGTGAACACATGATTTTTAAATATGTGGTTGTGCAGCATATACAATTTTCTTATTACCAAATTTTATTACCAATTTTCTTATTACTTATTCTTTATTACCAAAATTCTGTTTGTTAATAGCCAAAATAAGGAAAATATCCCAAATAAAATAGCTTTAACATATATTTAAGAAACAACAATACTGAATCACATTTATTTAAAAATTGATTATATCAAATTAATTATATCAAATATAATTGATTATATCAATCATAATTGATTATATAAAATTGTTATAATCAATTTTTTAATAATTTTATAAGTGAGTCGATACTGTTAAGCTTTGGGATTTCATGTGAAGAATGTTTACTGGACAAAAAAGCTAACATGTATTTTTTTGTATTTTTTATTTATTTAAACATGTGGATTACAAATATGATTGTGATTAGGTTTCAGTCATGTAAAGAACACCCCCTTTACCAGTGCAACATTCCCACCACCAATGTCCCAAATCTCCCTCCATCCCACCCCACCCCACCCCCACCTGTACTCTAGACAGGTTTTCCAGTTCCCTCATTCATTCACATGATTATGGTAGTTCTCTGTGTAGTTATTTCTATAACTGCACTCACCACTCTTTGTGGTGAGCTTCATGAAGTGAGCTGGAAGTTCCAGCCCTCCTCTTATTGTCTCTGAGAATTGTTGTAAAGATGACTTTTATTTTTCTTAAAACCCATAAATGAGTGAGACTAGTCTGCATCTTTCTCTCTTCCTCTGACTTATTTCACTCAGCATAATAGACTTCATGTACATCCATGTATAGGAAAATTTCATGACTTCATCTCTCCTGATGGCTGCATAATATTCCATTGTGTATATGTACCACAGTTTCTTTAGCCATTCGTCTGTTGAAGGGCATCTTGGTTGTTTCCGGAGCCTGGCTATTGTGAACATGTATTTTCTAATGTTAAAAATATTTCCAATAATATACAGAACTTATATATCGCTTAGCCTCTGCAACTTATACAATTATGTGAAAATGCAATTAGATTATTTTAAGTTCAATCAAATTAAAACAAAACTTCAGCTATTTTAACTATTGTTATTTAACAGGCCATAAAAATAGCTCTTAAATTTTTGCTAAAACCTGGTTTATACCTATCCACATCAAAATAAATACAATATGAAATAAATAAAATATTTCTAGAGCTTCACTTATTTTATTTAATGGAATATATGCAGAATTTTATCATTTTCATTCTAAAAGCATATAAATATTAGACCGAGCAATAGCACAGTGATCGGGCATATGCCTTGCATGCAGCCAACCCATGATGGATGGTTGTTTGAATCCGGGCATTCCATATGGACCCTCTAGCCTGCAAGAAGCGATTTCTGAATGCAGAGCTAGGAGTAATCCCTAAGTACCTCCAGGTGTGACCCGATAAAAGCAACAACAATAACAACAACAAAAAAACAAAATCAAAAAGCCAAACAAAAACAAAACAAATAAACATAAAGCACTAATAATGTATTTCTCTATTGTGTTCTTAAAATCCACTATATATTTCATTTACTACTATTCCAATTTCACTAACTGTATAAAATTAGTGCTTATTACACTAAACTTAACAAATCAACCATTTGTGTCTAAACATATGAATCATAGTGTAAGAACTAAGCTCTGTACCCTATGGATATAGCACAAAACAATAGAAATTGTAGTAATAATAATCATAAAACTTTTATTTTTTTGTATTGTGTTTATTTATTTTTAAATATTTTAAATATATTTTTATTTAAACACTTTGATTATATACATGATTGTGTTGTTTGGGTTTCAGTCATGTAAAGAACACCACCCATCACCAGTGCAACATTCCCATCATCAATGTCCCAAGTCTCCCTGCTCCCCACCAACCACTGCCTGTACTCTAGACAGGCTTTCTGTTTCCTTCATATATTCTCATTATTAGGATAGTTCAAAATGTAGGTATTTCTCTAACTAAACTCATTCCTGTGGTGGTGACCTTCATGAGGTGAGTTGTAACTTCCAGCTTGACTTCTTCCTTTCCTACCTGGATTCCCTTGATATCTTTTTCTTGCCTAATCACTATAGCAAGTACTTCCAGTGCTATGTTGAATAGGAGTGGTGAGAGAGGACAGCCTTGTCCTGTGCCAGAATTTAGAGGAAAGGCTTTTAGTTTTTCTCCATTGAGGATAATATTTGCCACTGGCTTGTGGTAGATGGCCTTAACTATATTGAGAAAGGTTCCTTACATTTCCATCTTGCTGAGAGTTTTGATCAAGAATGGGTGTTGAACCTTGTCAAATGCTTTCTCTGCAACTATTGATATGATCATGTAATTTTTATTTTTCTTATTGTTGATGTTGTATATTATGTTGATAGATTTATGGATGTTAAACCATCCTTGCATTCCTGCGTTGAAACCTAGTTGGTCATAGTGGATGATCTTTTTTTTTAATTTTTTATTTAAACAACTTTATTACATACATGATTGTGTTTGGGTTTCAGTCATGTAAAGAACATCACTCATCACCAGTGCAACATTCCCATCACCAATGTCCCAAATATCCCTCCTCCCCACCCATCCCCCGCCTGTACTTTAGACAGGCTTTCTATATTCCTCATACATTCTCATTATTAAGATAGTTCAAAACGTAGTTATTTCTCTAATTAAACTCATCCCTGTTTGTGGTGAGCTTCATGAGGTGAGCTGTAACTTCCAGCTCTTTTCTCTTTTGTCTCTGAAAGATATTATTGCAAGAATGTCTTTCATTTTTCTTAAAACTCATAGATGAGTGAGACCATTCTGCGTTTCTCTCTCTCTCTCTCTCTGACTTATTTCACTCAGCGTAATAGATTCCATGTACATCCATGTATAAGAAAATTTTATGACTTCATCTCTCCTGAGAGCTGCATAATATTCCATTGTGTATATGTACCACATTTCTTTAGCCATTCATCTGTTGAAGGGTATCTTGGCTGTTTCCAGAGTCTTGCTATGGTAAATAGTGCTGCAATGAATATAGGTGTAAGGAAGGTTTTTTTGTATTGTATTTTTGTGTTCCTAGGGTATATTCCTAGGAGTGGTATAGCTGGGTCGTATGGGAGCTCGATTTCCAGTTTTGGGAGGAATCTCCATATTGCTTTCCATGTAGGTTGAACTAGACAGCATTCCCACCAACAGTGGATAAGAGTTCCTTTCTCTCCACATCCCCGCCAACACTGCTTGTTCTCATTCATTGTGATGTGTGCTAATCTCTGGGGTGTGAGATGGTACCTCATAGTTGCTTTGATTTTCATCTCCCTGATGATTAGTAATGTGGAGCATTTTTTTCATGTGTCTCTTGGCCATTTGTATTTCTTCCTTGTCAAAGTGTCTGTCCATTTGTTCTCTCCATTTTGTGATGGGATTAGATGTTTTTTTTTTTTTTTCTTGTAAAGTTCTGTCTGAGCCTTGAATATTTTGGAGATTAGCCCCTTGTCTGATGGGTATTGGGTGAATAGTTTCTCCCACTCAGTGGGGGCTCTTGTCTCCTGGGCACTATTTATTTTGAGGTGCAGAAGCTTCTCAGTTTAATATATTTTCATCTTTTAATCTCTGCTTTCACTTGCTTGGAGAGTGCAGTTTCCTCTTTGAAGATGTCCTGGAGAATTTTACCTATGTGATGTTCTATATATCTATGGTTTCGGGTCTGATATTGAAGTCTTTCATCCAATTGGATTTAACCTTCGTACATGAAGTTAGCGGGGGTCTAAGTTCAATTTGTTGCAGTGGCAAGCCAGTTGTGCCATCACCACTTGTTGAAGAGGCTTTCTTTGCTCCATTTAGAATTTCTTGCTCTTTTATCAAAAATTTGGTGATTGTATGTCTGGGGAACATTTTTTGAATATTCAAGCCTATTCCACTGATCTGAGGGCCTGTCTTTATTCTAATACCTTGCTGTTTTGATAACTCTTGCTTTGTAGTAAAGTTTAAAGTTGGGGAAAATAATTCCTCCCATATTTTTTTCCCAATGATTGCTTTAGCTGTTCTAGGGTGTTTATTATTCCAAATGTATTTAAAAAGTGCCTGATCTACTTCTTTGAAGAATGTCATGGGTGTCTTTAGAGGGATTGAATTAAATCTGTACAATGCATTGGGAAGTATTGCCAATCCATGCCAATCCTGCCAATCCATGAGCAGGGTATGTGCTTCCATTTTCGCGTGTCCTCTCTTATTTCTTGGAGCAGAGTTTTATAGTTTTCTTTGTATAGATCCATCACATATTTAGTCAACTTGATTCCAAGATATTTGAGTTTGTGTGGCACTATTGTGAATGGGGTTGTTTTCATAATGTCCATTACTTCCTTATTACTATTTATGTATAGAAAGGCCATTGAGTTTTGTGTGTTAATTTTGTAGCCTGCCACCTTCTTATATGAGTCTATTGTTTCTAGAAGCTTTTTCGTAGAGACTTTAGGGTTTTCTAAGTAGAGTATCATGTCATCTGTAAACAGCGAGAGCTTGACTTCTTCCTATCTGGATTCGCTTGATATCTTTTTCTTGCCTAATCGCAATAGCAAGTACTTCCAGTGCTATGTTGAATAGGAATGGTGAGAGAGGACAGCCTTGTCTTGTGCCAGAATTTAGAGGGAAGGCTTTCATTTTTTCTCCATTGAGGACAATATTTTCCTCTGTCTCGTGTTAGATGGCCTTTACTATATTGAGAAAGGTTCCTTCCATTCCCATTTGCTGAGAATTTTGATCAAGAATGGGTGTTGAACCTTATCAAATGTTTTCTCTGCATCTATTGATATGATCATGTGATTTCTATTTTTCTTATTGTTGATGTTGTGTATTGTGTTGATAGATTTATGGATGTTAAACCAGCCTTGCATTCCTGGGATGAAACTTACTTGATCGTATTGGATGATCTTCTTAATCAGGCATTGAATCCTATTTGCCAGGATTTTGTTGAGGATCTTTGCATTTGTATTCATCAATGATAATGTCTGTAATCTTCTTTTTTGGTAGCATCTCTGTCTGGTTTAGGTATCAAGCAAGGTATGTTGGCTTCAGAAAAGTTATTTGGAAGTGTTCCTGTTTTTTCAATTTCATGAAAGTGTCTTACCAGGATTGGCAGAAGTTCCTCTTGAAAGGTTTGAAAGAATTCATTAGTAAATACATCTGGGCCTGTACTTTCGTTTTTCATTTCTCTTTTCAGGTCTTGTATATTCTCTTGATTCTTATTCATGTTGTCTTCTATATGTTCTTTGAGTTCTTTGAACATCTTTCATATTGTGACTCTAAACTCCTTATCTGAGAGACTGACTAGTTGGTTGGTCTTATTCAAGTTATCAGAGTTGCCATCATCATTCTCTATGTCTGGTGCTGGCCTGTGTTGTTTCCCCATTGTCACACTTGTATTGTGGGTTTTTCTAAGTGTTGTGGTTGTATTCATTGGCTAAATCATGTGCACGGCTGGGAAGCGAAGCCCTTTCTGAGCTTGTAAACTCACTTCCAGGGAAGGCTCCAGGGAAGGCAAGCCACACACAGGATGAAATCAGGCCGAAAATGGAGCACAGCACAGAAGACAGGCAGATAGGGGTGCTGGCATCTGAGTTCCAGCAGAGTTCCGTGGATGATCTCCTTAATGAGTTAATGAATACTATTTGCCAGGATTTTATTGTGCATCTTTGCATCTGTGTTCATCAGCGATATTTTTCTGTAATTTTCTTTTTTGGTAGCATCTCTGTCTGGTTTAGGTATCAAGGTGATGTTGGCTTCATAAAAGCTATTTGGAAGTGTTCCTGTTTCTTCGATTTCATGAAAGAGTCATACCAGGATTGGTAGTAGTTCCTCTTGAAAGGTTTGAAAGAATTCATTAGTGAATCCATCTGGGCCTGGGCTTATGTTTTTGGGCAGACATTTGATTACTGTTTTAATTTCATCAATGGTGATGGGGGTGTTTAGATATGCTACATCCTCTTCATTCAGCTGTGAAAGATTATGAGTCCAAGAATTTATCCATTTCTTCCAGGTTCTCATTTTTAGTGGTATAGAGTTTCTCAAAGTAGTTTCTGATTACCCTTTGAATCTCTGCCACATCAGTAGTGATCTCTCCTTTTTCATTCCTAATATGAGTTATCAAGTTTCTCTCTCTTTCTTTTTTAGTTTTGCCAGTGATCTATCAATTTTGTTTATTTTTTCAAAGAACCAACTTCTGCTTTCATTGATCTTTCAGATTGTTGTTTGGGTTTCTACTTCATTGATTTCTGCTCTCAGCTTTGTTATTTCCTTCTATCTCCCTATCTTTTGGTTCCTTTTGTTGAGCAATTTCTAATTCTTTGAGTTGCGTCGTTAAGCTATTCAGGTATGCCTCTTCTTCTTTCTTGATGTGTGCTTGCAAAGCTATGAATTTTCCTCTCAGTACTGCTTTTGCTGTGTCCCATAAGTTCTGATAGTTTGTGTCTCTATTGTCATTTGTCTCCAGGAAGGTTTTGATTTCCTCTTTGATTTCATCTCAGACCCACTTGTTTATTCAGTATTAGGCTGTTTAACTTCCAGGTATTAAACTTTTTCTTCTGTGTCCCTTTGTAGTTCACATATAATTTCAGGGCCTTGTGGTCAGCGAAGGTAGCCTGCAAAATTTCCATCCTCTTGATATTATGGAGGTATGTTTTATGTGCTAGCATGTAGTCTATTCTGGAGAATGTCCCATGTACATTAGAGAAGAATGTGTATCCAGGTTTCTGTGGGTGGAGTGTCCTATATATATATACTAAGCTTCTTTTTTCCATTTCTCTTTTCAGGTCTAGTACATTCTTGTTGGGTTTCAATCTGGTTGACCTATCAAGTGTTGACAATGCTTTCTTGAGTTCTCTCACAATTATTGTGTTGTTATTGATACTATTTTTCAAATTTGTCAACAGTTGTATTAAATATTTTGCTGGCCCATCATTCGGTGCATATATGTTCAGGAGAGTGATTTCTTCCTGCTGTACAAATCCTTTGATTTGTACAAAATGTATATATATATATATGTCCCTTACAACTTTCCTGAGTATAAAGTTTGCAACATCTGATATTAGTATGGCCACTCCAGCTTTTTTATGGGTGTCCTTTGCTTGGATATTTTTCCTCCAGCCTTTTATTTTGAGTCTCTGCTTGTTCTGACTATTCAGGTGCATTTCTTGTAGGCAGCATAAGGTTGGGTTGAGTTTTTCGATCTATTTAGCCACTCTGTTTCTCTTAACTGCTGCATTTAGTCCATTGACATTGAGAGAAAGAATTGTCCTGGGATTTAGTGCCATTTTTCTATTGATGTTTGGTGTCTCTGTTGGTCAGTTTTGTCTTAAAGTATGTCTTTCAGTTTTTCTTTTAAGACTGGGTTTGATGGGGCCGGGCGGTGGCGCTGGAGGTAAGGTGCCTGCCTTACCTGCGCTAGCCTAGGAGACGGACCGCGGTTCGATCCCCCGGCGTCCCATATGGTCCCCCAAGCCAGGAGCGACTTCTGAGCGCATAGCCAGGAGTAACCCCTGAGCGTTACCGGGTGTGGCCCAAAAACCAAAAAAAAAAAAAAAAAAAAAAAAAGACTGGGTTTGAGTTTGTAAAGTTTCTGAGCTGTTGTTTGTCTGTGAAACCATGTATTGTTCCTTCAAACCAGAAAGTGAGTTTTGCTGGGTGCAGTATTGTAGGTGAAGCATTTATTTCATTGAGTTTTGTCACTATGTCCCACCACTGCCTTCTGGCCTTGAGTGTTTCTTGTGACAGGTCTGTGGTAAATCTGAAGGATGTTCCCTTGAATGTAATTTCTTTTTTTGATCTTGCTTAGTTCAGAATCTGTCTCTATCTATGGTGTTATCATAAAACTTTTAATTCTCCATTCTTTGTTTTATAAAAAATCACTTTCCTTGGGAAGAAAGTTTTGCTATCTAATAGCCTAATTTTTACAGCGAAATAACTCATTAAAACTAATTTTATAAACTGCAATGAAGCTATACACAAAAATAGTAGTACTCCTATCTCAGTGTAACATCTTTGCTTTAAGGCCAAATGGTGTTTTATTTGGTTTTTGGTTTTTGGTTTTTGGGTCACACCTGGCAGCTCTCAGGGGTTACTCCTGGCTCCATGCTCAGAAATTGCTCCTAGCAGGTTCGGGGGACCATATGGGATGCCATATGTGATTCGAACCAATGACATTTTGCATGAAAGACAAATGCCTAACCTCCATGCTATTTCTCTGGCCCAGGCCCAATGGTTTTTTAGGTTGGGATCATGGCTCCAGGTATTCTTAAACTGACTTTAATAATAAATGAGACAGGACTGGGTGACTTAGAATCTACTGGTCTCAAAAAGTTTCACCCAGGTAGATTTTTCTTTCTTTTCTTTTCTTTTCTTTTTTTTTTTTTTTTTAGATTTTTCTTTCTTTAAGTGGAGGCTTGGGAAAGCCATAAAATTCTGAATTTTGGCTAACCAATTTTGGAACAGCCTCAGGAATAAAGGGGTTTGAGAGATGATGACATATGCTTCTATATGAGCTCTCCTGGGAAAGTAGCCACTCACTGGTATATGGGGCATAGAAATCCCAATGCTCATGGATGAGACATTCTGTTACTCTCATTGTTGAAAATTTTTTTTAAAATTCCATTTTATATATCACATTTTAGTATGGTTCTTATTGAATGTTGTATATTTTATTGATAAGCTTTTTACAGCATGTTTAATAATTTGTTCTAAACTAAAATTTATTTATTTACTGAAGCAAGAAATTATTTTTTTTAAAACTTATTTGAAATATGTGAGGGGAAAAAAGGGAGAAGTGCTTACTCAAAAGAAATTACAGGCTTCTCAGGAAGCAAAAAAAGAAAATACTATCCAAAAAAACAACAACAACAACAACAAGAAACAAACAGAGACAAGCAAGAAAGACTGCATGTTCAAAAGAGATCATGGGCTTGAAGACAAAACCAAAAAATGCTTTTAAAAACCCAACTACCGTGTGATGCAGCAATTTTTCTGCTGTTGTACATTCAAAAAAAATAAATCCAGTTTCTCAAAAAAAAAACTATATTCTCATGTTTACTGTACACAGCTTCTATCTGATGGAAATAAGTGTGGAAATCATATTAATGACTATCAACTTTGAATGCATAAAATAGCTAAAAATATATCATATGATAAAGTAATATGTAAAGAGTGATAGGGAAATTTAAAATATGAGTTACATGTAACAAATATAAAATAATAATATATTTCATAACACAATGAAGGCCTTAATGTTGAATTCTTATACATTTCTAAGTCAGAAGTCATTGAACTAAAATATTTTTAGTAAATATATTTATATGTCTATAACGTTAGTGAGTGTAGGTGGAGATATAGGACAATAGATGCAATTATGGCATTTATTTTATTTCCTACAAAATAACTCGATTTTTAAAATAGCCTATAAGATAGTAGTACATAATAGAAAATATACTTGGATTGCGGTTGTTGAAAAAAAAATAGAGAAAATCAACATAATATGTAACTTCAGAATACTTGTTCTGTGATCACATAAACAGAGCGTTTATGTTTGTTTTCCCTTTTATGCCCTGTAAATTTGCTAACTAATGCAATATATTTCCTCATCATAGTATTAATAATCTGTCAGCCAATGGCATAAACATTTTTGCTAGATCAACAGTTTCATGCAATTTTCATATCCTATGAACAATTTTATTTCCTCTCTTAAGCACACTTTTTGTAAGAGATGTTATATTTGCTGTTTATAGTGTAGAATTTTAAAATTACAATGTATAAGTGATAATTCTCTCTAAGAAATAAGATAAATTTACCAAAGTATTAAATTCAAAATTCAAGTACACTGCCATGACTTCTTTGAAAATCTACTGAAAGAAAGGCTTCTTCTTTTATAAATGTAGTGATGATTTTGGAAATGACAGTTGCCAATTAAAAGTATTATTATTCTCAGAATGACATGCTAACTAGTATTATATATTGCCATGGTAGCCTTCCAGATTTACTCTAAGCATTAATTTTCCTAGTATTCATTTTAACCCTGGTTAAAAATATGCTTTTGATAAATTATGTGATTGGGTAAAGGTCACATATAATTTTAAATGTAGATGTTATTTATTAAATTATTTTTTTGTGAACACAACCTCTTGCACATTCAAAAATATTTAAATTTCATTAAATTTAAATGCCAATACACTTGTACCATAGTACACTGAACTCCCTCTTCTGTATTATTTCCCGCTCACCTGGTAATCTCAGTTATGTTTCAGAGTGAGCATTTTTATAATGCCTTTAAATTATGTCTTTATATTCCACGTTGAATTCATCTGGAATTTTTCTTTCTTCTTACTTATTTCATTTTAGCATCATCCATGACACTCATTCATGCTATGAAATGATAATGTTTCATTGTCTTTTGCATGAGTAGTAAACCTATTGTATCTTTATCCATTTATCAGTCATTGGGCACTTGGCTTATATCTATGTCTTCTGTCTTGTAGTGACACTTTACTACTCATAAGTATGTATGTATCTTTATGTACTTGTGCATAAAGATATCTGTAGTTTCAATCTAATTTTCTCTAATATAGTGAGACTTTTTTTTGTTTTTTTGTTTTGTTTTGTTTTGTTTTTGCCATACCCCTTGATGTTCAGGGTTTACTCCTGGCTATGCACTCAGAAACCACTCCTGGTTCGGGGATCTAACCGAGATCTGTCCTGAATGAGTCACATGAAAGGCAAATGCCCTATGGCTCTGGCCCTGATGTGATACATTTTTATTTAGCAGTATTTCTTGGTCAGCATATATATCTTTTGTGGAATTTATTTTTACTCATATGTTTTTGTTTCTTTGTTTGTTTTTTCAGTCACACCCAGTGGCACTCAGGGGTTACTACTGGCTCTGCATTCAGAAATTGCTCCTGGCAGGTACTGAGGACCAAATAGGATGCCGGGATTCGAACCACCATCTGTCCTGGTTCTGTTACATGTAAGGCAAATGCCCAAACACTGTGCTATCACCCTGGCCCCCTTATATCTATTTGATGGAATTTGTGTTTTAAGTTTTTTATTTTGTTTTAAATCATTGTTTACTTTGTAGGTTCTATCTTGTCTGTTAGCCCTTTGTGAGATATGTGGATATTTTTTCCTATTTAACAAATCATTATCATGTTTTGCTGTGCTGAAACTCTTAAGTTTAGTTCAAGTGCTTTTATCTTTCATCTTTTGCCATATAAGGGAATTCCTGAAGTCAATATCATAGAATGTTTAACATATACATATGTATATATATATATATAATCTATGAGTTTATGGAGTGAGTCTAACAACCTAAGTCTTTAATTTATTTTAAATTGAGTTGATAGGATTTTAATAGATTTTCATTGACAGTTCGTAGTGTAACTTTCGGAATCTTTGGTAGTGCTAGAGGAGAATGTGAATTTGTTTTTCAGTGTGGAGAGTACTGTGAGTGTTTATTAAATCCACCTAGGTCAATGCCTCATTTATGGCTTTATTTCATTGATTATTTCTGTCTGGTAAGTCTGTTAATTGGTGAGATTGACTATTAATATTCCTCAAGACTACTATGATTCTGTAAATGTCTTCCTTTGTGACTATTAATATAATTTGGCACTCCTTTGTTTGCTGCATATGTTATTAACTGCTAAGATGAATAGATTGATCTTTTAATCACTACAAAATGTTCACTCCTGTTATTTTTCTTTAATCTGGAAACTAATTTTTCTCATAAGCATGGCTGTCTGTTGCTTGCTTTTCCATGTTATTTTTTTTGTCCCCATGTTTACATTAAATTGCAAGTGGGTCTCTATAGATAGCAGAAGATTGGACAATTTTCTTGGTCCATCCTATGATCTTGAGATTATTTTTGGCCAGTCAGGCCAGTAAAATTTAATGACATTACTGTTTTTGTATGTTATTTGGGGGATTTTGAATATTTATGATAGTGACATGTATGAACCAATTTCAAATACACTACATAATTGACTAATTGAGTATTCCTGTTCTTGACAGTCTAGACTAAGTTTCCCAAGTTATTTCACATATAATACCATTTTCAGAAAACTAAAAACCATAAGGAAATCTACATTTTTTTAAATGTAAAACAGAAAACAGAAAGATGTAATGACTTATTTGTATTATTGAATTTGTTTACTTTTTATTTTTCATGACATAGTAAAGAAAATTATTGTTGTATGTGACACCTTGATGTAATTTAGCTGTCATTAATAAATGTTGCACAAAGAACAGCCCATTGTCATCTTGGTTGAAGGTTATTGGAAAGAGTTTTATTAATGTTGTCTTTCCCATTTTTTTGTTTCTTTGCTCAGGAGCTTATTTGATAAAACTTTTTGGCTAATCAGGAACATTCTTTAATGTAAGCAACTGAATAAAATTACTTAAAATATTCAACAGTCTTTTGTCTACAGTTTTTCTTAGGTTCAGACATTTACCTTTAAAAATGTGCTATTATTATAATAGAGTTCATAATTATGTAGAGACATAAAAATTTACGTAACTGAAAAAGCATAATTTCTCTCACTAAGTATTTTGCAAATGTGTTATTTGAATGTTGTCAAGACATCAGAAATAGTATTTTTTTCTACTAAGATGGCAAATGGGAACCTGAAGTTATAATTATGTGTATATATATTTTTTTTATTTTAATTATTTTAATTAAATATTTTATTTTAATTTTAGTTCTTTGAGCCACACCTGGTGACTCTCAGAGGCCAATCCTGGCTCTGTGCTGAGAAATCGCTCCTGGCTTGGGGAACTATATGGAACACTGAGGGATTGAACCGCAATCTGTCCTAGACTAGCATGTGCAAGGCAAAGGCCCTACTGCTTGCAACACCACTCTGGCCCCTATAGATATATATTATAGTATTAAAACATGTCAATATGCACTTTAAAATAAGTTACAAATTAGGTCTCCTTATTAAGTAAGCATATCATCATTATGTGCTTTATTCACCAATTAATACAGATGATAAAATTAATATAAATATGTTAATAATTAACAAGGATTAGTATAATTACATTAATAGTGTTAGAAATGATAAGGGACATAGAAGAGATAGTTTAATATATAGAGTATCTACAGAGTCAGCAGGAAGTATGTATTTGATCCCTTGAACCTCAATGTCATGGAGTACTGCAAGGTTCCCCATCACAAAGTAAGCAGTCTCCAAGAACACTTGTGTTTGTGACCCCAAAACAACAAACAAAATATGACAACTATATTAACCATATACAATAAAGAGCATTCTGTTGGAATAAATGGAGTAAATTTTATTGGTAGTAAACACATAGTATTTTGGTTTACATATAAGAAAATGTATAAAAGTTTATGGAAATTAATGTTAAATTGAAAGAATACTTGCATTTTATGTGATTAAAACACGTAAAGATCAAGAATATCAAAATAGGGCCGGGCGGTGGCGCTGGAGGTAAGGTGCCTGCCTTGCCTGCGCTAGCCTAGAACGGACCGCGGTTCGATCCCCCGGTGTCCCATATGGTCCCCCAAGAAGCCAGGAGCAACTTCTGAGCGCATAGCCAGGAGTAACCCCTGAGCATTACCGGATGTGGCCCAAAAACCAAAAAAAAAAAAAAAAAAGAATATCAAAATATTAATTAACATTTAAAAATAGATGATACATGTATTTTTCTTAATTTGTCACTCGGTTCATAAGCAACCTAGTGGAGATTTCATACGAGTAGCATATTATAGTATTGTATTGTAAATAACTAAAATATTGTATAACTGGAAAAGTTAGCCATTACTGTAACTTTAATTCTGCAGAGTAGATGAAGCATGAATATTTTCAACGATGTATTCCTTTATAACTCTCCCACACTCTTACTTTTAAAATGCTCCACATTTGTTCCATGATGTTAACACTCACTCAGACAGTCCTTCTTTTTTTTTATAATTATCTTTATTTAAACACCGTGATTACAAACATGATTATAGTTGTATGATTACAGTCATGTAAAGAACACCCCCCTTCACCAGTGCAACATTCCCACCACCAATTTTCCAGACAGTCCTTCTTGATAAGGTCCACAGGGCATCTGTTAACTATTTGGGTTGTATAGTTTGCTTCCAGCAACCATGTTTAGTTGAATGGGCAGTTTCACACATCAGAGACATAGAATATTTTATCTTCCCTAGGTTTATGGATTTCTTTATAAATCCCTCTTCCTCTGCCCTAGGGGAGGAGGAGTTTTCCTCTTTACTTAAATGTAATCCTTTTGCCCCTTGCTATGGAAGTTCGATTCATGTGTCATTCAGATTGTTTTCTCTGTGAATTGAGAAGTTTTTGTGTAGACTTATGTAATCATAGGAGTTCAATAAAGTGTCCCTTGTCAAGATCATGCCCCTAGTCCACAGATTCTTCTACTTCTGTAGTTAGTACAATGTAATTTATAAACATGATAGACCATAATGTTTTTTTGGTCTAATCACAAACTAACCATTCAGTTCTTCAATTTTATTCATAAATAATGATCAGCATAAAAGTGTAGCCAGCCATAACTGTAGAAAACATTATCAGCAAAATGATGTTGGAAATCTTATGCTTCATGGGAGCATGTTTGAATGCATCTGATAGTCAGTGTAATTGAATTTTACTTCCTGCAGTTTACTGCCTATCTTTAAATTATGTAGGTCCATTACCCCCAAAAGTGTTTCCAACTTTAGTTGTAACATATCCTTATCAAAACTCATAATTGTGTACTCATTACAATATATTCTTGAATGTTTATTATCTTGGTCTGCCACATATCATATCCCAGTAGCTGTTGGCAGGGACAGGTATCACTCAACTTAAAATATTATTTTCTTATTATTTCACATTATGTTTCTTATCATGGTCATTTTTAAGTTCCGCCTGTGCATGTCTTTAATTGCATACTGGTTTTAAAATTTTTCTTCAGCAACTTTTCTGTACAAATTCCTGGTTTGGGAATAAAATATATCTAACCAATATTGATTAATTTTTATCTCAGTGAAAAATGTTTTAATTGTCAATGCAAAATATGTACTGAATATTTTTAGATATCTAAGTAAGGAAACTTACTACATAAATATAAACTTATAAACTTCTATCTGCATAGGTATAAACACAAGTAATCTGGTAATAATTTATGTGTCAAAAATAATTGGATTTAAAAAATACTAGGTTACATAATACAAAATATTTCCCATGGGTTCATTATATATGATGAATTTGTTTTTATTTAATGCCCCAGAAAGTATATGAATTCATAAATACTTTCCTGAACAGTTTTAGTTTTGATTTTGCTATTCTTTTAAATATCGGTTTAAAGTGTTTATAGTTAATTTGAATATCTAGGTCAAATTAATATGGGCAGGCAAAACTTTTGGTTCAGTTTTGGAACTAAAAAACATCTATATGAAAATCTTGATTTCTCTAATGTTTCTACATGCATATAATTGAATGATTTCACATGATATTTGTAGATTTGTATCTTGAAATTAACAGAAAATAGAACATCTTGGTCAGATGCCTGCAATGTCTCTTCCAGAATTTCTAGTGTTCATATATCAATTTTGTTGATATATTTAGGTATCTTGTAGCTCAGTTGATCAAGTAATCTAGTGGCTCACAATAATACATTCTCCCAAGGAATTTTCTCAGTAAACTGATTCCACTTAGCACTGTAATATTTAAAAATCATATCTGACTTCATTTTTTTCAATCTTCTATACTAAACTCCATTGTGGTCACTGGAAATTTCAGGGAAGAAGACCTCTAAATTTTGACTCAAAGAATAGCTGTAGCATCAATTTCTCCTCAAAGGTTCTCTTTGTATAACATTCAGGCAGACCATCTTTAAGACCATACCCTTGCATAAGCATAACTCCTCTTTCTTATCTATCCTCCTTTCCTCAAGTCCTATCTAGAATTCTGTCAATAAGTTTATATTCACAACTCTTCTTATGTAAGGCTTCTGAAAAACCTAACCTACCTAGCATACCTCCTTAAGTTATAAATATAGACTTCATTTAAAACCTGTAGAACTATATCTGACATTGTGAATACATAGTAAGTGTTTATTCTTATTTAAAAAAGTAGGGCCAGAAAAATAGTATAGCAGGTAAGGAGGTGCTTGCTTTGCACATGTCCACCCAGATTTTTGTTGTGATTCAAGCATTCCATATGGTGTCCCAAGCACCTCCAGATGTGATTCCTGAGCAAAGAGCCAGCAGTAAACATTGAGCATGCAGGTGTGAACAAAAACATAAACAAACAAACATATTGCTTGAAAAAAGTGAAATCTGACTTTTTAAAAGTTCATTAAATTTTACTATAGAAGTTTATAAAAATTAAAACTATATGTAAAATAACTAGTCAATAAATTAATCTGCTAATGAATTAATCAATTTTCTAAAAGCTAGTTTTAAATGTATATTGGTTAGCAAATAAATATTATTTGTATGAATTCTTAGTATAAGATATGGCAAAAGAAACACAAAAATTAACATGTCATTGTCTGCAAACATTTATGAGGTTGATGCAATCATTGCTTTAGGGATGTATTTATAGGTTGATATATATATATATATAAGTATATAGCCATACTTATATATCACATTAGTTCTGCCATTGCTATATCTTTTAATATTCACATGATAGATCATTACTAAGTAACATAAGCTCATTAGTTTTTCTTCTCATGTTTTATACACTGGGATAAATTAAATGAAACATGGTTGACTAGTGAGTAATCAAATACTTGGAGAAAGCTACAGTACATCTTGAAAGTTTCTAATATTATTATGAAATGCTATTCACTTGAATTTTATTAACATTTTTCTAATATGTATAATTTTTATGGCAAATGGATTCAATGTGTTCTATGAATTGTGAAAGGCCACATAAAAGTCTTTTTAGCACTGTCAAACTTCATAACTAAATGATTTATTTTTATGTCAGTTAGCTGTCATGCTCCCAATTGAACACAATTATTATTAAATAAATGTTATTCACATGCTTCATATAATTTTATGATATATTTAGGATACATTTTAATTATTTATTTCATATAAGTCATAATTTTTGGTACTTAACAGATATTTTAGCTATGCACTATTTTAAACATCATTTTCAACTAACAAAAGAGTTTGTGAATAATATGACTAAGATAGGCATCATTATATCTTGTTATTTATTTTATTAATTTATATGCTAATACATTTATCTGAATGATGTCAAACAGTAAAGTTTATTAAAGTGTCATTTTTAGGGAGGTGCTCAGGTGTTATTTCTGGAGCTCCTCAAGGAACCATGCTAAGTTATGGATAAAAGTAGAGTCATTTGCATGCAATGCCAGGGTGCTAACTTCTGTGCTATAGCTCTAGTTCCATATCATTAGTATTATTTTATTCAAAATCTTTGCTTATATATAAATTACTCTTGGAAGTAATTACTTTCCACACATTTTAGTGAACCCATTACACTAAAGCTTTTTATCAGATGCTAGTTATTTTATTATTAACAAATTCATGGAATAGCTATTTAATTTGATTAAAATAGTGTTTCAATTTCCTTATAAATCTTTAATCATTATAATCATAGGGAAACTCCTACAAGAAATTTCATGACCTTATTATTTATAAATGTATATATTTATTTTTTGTCACACCTGTCAACGTTCAGGAGTTACACCTGCTTCTGTGCTCAGAAGACGCTCCTGGCAGGCTGGGTGGACCATATGGGATGCTGGGATTCGAACTGGGGTCTGTCCTGTGTTGTCCGTGTGCAAGGCAAACGCCTTACGGCTGTGCTATATTATATTCATAAATAAATTTATTTATGCTTTTGTAACCATTTAACTCTAGTGTTAAATATCTGATTACACATTTCCTCTTTTTTTTCTTCTATGAAATGTTAGCAAAGTTTGTTGTTAGCAAATTTGATACAGGGTAGAATGTGTACTGGACTAAAGACGCTCTAAGACAGATTTTTAGTGCTCAGACATAGAGTCATAACAGGATTAGGAGGACCTATTCCATTGAACTCATGTTGTAATTGTTGGCAGTATTTTCAGTTTTGAAAAAAGGGTAGATATCCGTCTTTATTAGTTAATACCAAAGAAAATGTGGCACTTAGGGATACTGGATCCTTTCAAAAGTGTTCTCATTTCAGGATAATCTTACCATGTGGGATATAAAGTACATGGTGGCATCACTGAAAGAAATGTTCTTCCACTTTTGTTGGGGTGTTGGGGCCACACATGGTGACTCGTAATCCTGGTTATGTGCGCAGAAATTGTTCCTGGCTTGGGGCAGAGAGACACCGCATGGCACGCTGGGAGATCAAACTGAGGTCTGTCCTGGGTCAGCAGCATGCAAGGCCAGCGCCCTATCACTGTGCTATTGTTCTCCCTTGCTCTTTCACTTTTAACAACAAATTTGATCTAATTTATCTATCAAAATATTGCTATAAGAACAAACTGTATTTTTGCTTGCATATAATTGATGTTTCCTTTCCTGTGTTACTATTTCAGTTTTTATGAATTGTTTCTTTTTATATCTAGATTCCTTGTTGCTTTGAGATTCCATTAATATATATATTATATTTCTTAGATTTCTATTATATTTACTTTCTTGATTTGTATTTAAAAAAGTTGTCAATGCATTAGTGATACTCCTAATGTCTATGTTCCAGGGACATAGGAATTATTCATCAACATACTCCACTCAGCTATTGAGCCTGTCAGTTCTACTCAAGGGGAGTGCTCATATCCAGCATTCTTGGAGCTCTAAAGACTATGCCTAGTGAATGATTTCAATGAGACTATGAAAATAATTAATTTAGAACTAATTGTTTGAAAATATAGTTTATATCGCTATAGGTTTAGGATCAAAACCAAGGCTTCTAAAATAAGTGTTGACATGGATATAATATTTTAAATGTAGTATAATTATCTTATATATTTTATTTTGCAATAGTTCTCATAAGTTTGCAAGCTTAATTTTGTCTAATTTTAAGAAAAAATAAAACAGTCAAAAATATATAAAAGAAATATATTTATATATCTCTATGACTTATAAGACAACCCATTTTAGTTTTTTCAATATAGTACCTGTTGAGTCCAGAGCACAGTAGGTAGGAATAGGTAGGAGTTTGCTTTGCATGTGGCTGACCTAGGTTAGATCCCAAGTATTAGATATATTACCCCAAGCTGGCCAAAAAAGATTCCTGAGTGTTGTGCCAAGGGTGTCACAAAAATCACAAAAACACCAGCTGTGGCTTAAAAAAAAAAAAAAGATAGTACCTGCTTCAGTATTGCTCAGATCACAGCTATAAAATGTTTGTAGTACACTAAATTTTTGCTTTTCATCAGAAATGAAAATGAGTTGGGTATTCTCATAAAATCAAATTTTCTCAATATGCTGCCACTATAAAAATTCATAAATTTTTCAAGAATGTAAAACATATTTCAAGCTAGTTTTTAGCACAGAACCCTAAAATCTATTTACTTCTTAGTTTTTTTAAATTTACTTCCACTTATTTAAAGAGACAGTTTTGCTCCAGTTTCACTATTTTCATTATTGCTAAAAAGTAAGTGGAATCACTAACAAAATTTTATATGTGACCTGATATTCTTGTGTATGTTAATCTACAGAGTTTATGGAACTATTTGTACATATTATTGTGAAATTAATTTATTATTGTAGGTAATTGATGTAGTGTTTAAGAGGTTTATCTTTATAAAATCCAGCAGTAGAATGTACACAATACATTATATTCACTTGCTTGTGATTTAAATAAGAAAGTAAGTGATTAAATCCAAGGAAATTTAAGGGATACAAACTTAAAATGAAAAGAGCTCCTCTGAGGAAAAATGATATCACATAGTTATGATGTTTAATAATGTGGCATAATCATATTTAGCATTTCCACTTGAGGCTACGAGACATTTGCAACACTAATATTTTACAAATATGCTTCTTTAAGGGATAATATTCCCCAATCTCCAAACAGAAACTAAGATAAGAATTTACTAAGAAGAACTAATTGGGCTCTTGAGTATAAAAATTCCATCTGTTTTTAAAGGACACTTGTGTGCTAGTCGCAGAACATTTTTACTATAAAATATCTTAATTCTAAGAGAAACATATAAAGCAACGTCTTAAATAGTCTTTAATTACCCAGAATTCACTCTGAACTTATATTCCTAAAATGTGTATCTTCTAAAGAGATGATGACTAAAATGAAAGTCCTAAAATTGTCATAAAAAAACAGAAAAAATTTTAATTAGGATATTTTTATTACTATACTTATATTTAAAACATATGTCAACTTATTGTATACTATGGATATTAAAATAATTTAATAAATTTGACAAAAATGATTTGTTTTATAACTATTGATACCTGATTTAAAACTACTTTCAACAGATGCATTCATTATTATTGCTATTATTATATTTGGGGAAGTAATTTGGATTGAAATTTGGGTCATATTCAAAGATACTCAGGCATTATTACTGGCTATGTGCTTAGGGATCATACCTACTGGGTTCATTGAACTATTTATGGTGTTGATCTTGTACTCATGTAGGCTTCATAAAAGACTAGTGTCTATTGGCTGATCTATTGCTCTGGTCCTCAATTATTTTTTAGACAATGGATTGATTTATGTCATTTCTACATTTCTAAAAATCTGTTGTCTCCCCATATTTTCGGTAAGAACTCCTTTTTCTTCTGGGTTTCTTTTAATAAAATACAAAGCATAAATAAACATTGTGTCATATAGCTGGTATGTGAAAATGCACATACACTGTTTATTAATAACAGAAAAAAGGCTCAATTTTGATTTCCTGTAATGTTTAAATTTTTCATAAATTCTAGACCTCATCTTTGCAATCAGCTATTATCTTTGATCACTTGTCTTTTCATGTTTACATGTTCTGAATAAGTAGTTTTTGGTTTAAGGGCCACTCTCAGCCATGCGTCAGGGCTTATTCCTGGTGCCAAAGGATCTCTTCTTTTAGAGTTCAGATGTTAGGTTATACCTTATTTTAAGCAAAACAAACAGCATCCCTGGTTTTTTGTATATATTTGCTTACAACTTGGTTTCACCCAAAACAAATATTGTCTTATATGTAAACCTGGCTGGACAGGCTCGGTATACCTGCACCCACCTGGGGGTGGTCCCTGGACTCAATAAAAACGGTTTTGGAAGGCAGCTTTGGAGAGATACTAGGTAGAAAACAGCCAGAGTATATGCAATTCACTCACAGCCTGGTCTGGATTATTTCATGAATGAACCTGATTCAGAATCATTCACCTGGGGTTGGAGATATGGCACGTGGGGTGGTTTTACACTCAGGCACCCTTATGTGATGTCAGGGATCAAACACTGTGAGGCCACATGCAAGACAAACAAATGCCTTATCCATACTTCTATCACTGGCTAGAGTTCTAAATTTATTTTGTCTAAAATCTCAATGAAAAAACTATCAATATTATTTTATTACCAGCAAAACTTTAGATGATCATATTTGTTTCCAAATGTCTATGATTGTCCTTTTCTTTCCTGCTTTGGTCTATGTTCAGGGCTTACTCTTTCTGTGCTCAGGGATCACTCCCAGTGATGCTCAGAAAACTATCTATGGTACCAAGATTCAAACTCATGTGGACCATGTTCAAGACAATATTATCTCCCCAGTCTTATTTCTACTTCTTTCCAAAAATAGATTATGACAAATTAGTTCTTTTTATGTTTATTATTGTTTATGTCATCTTCACATTTATTCTCTCTTATTTCCAAGTATTATTACCAAAATTTTTTAAAGAATAGGATAGAAAACTCTATCAGCACAAGAGTTATTAATAAAGTTTATTTACTTCATACTGCTAGAAGCCAAATTATGGGCTACTTGGAAGCAAAGTGAAGATTCTCCCAGTGAATACCAACCCCAGCATGAGGTTTAATTTGTGACTTATATGCACCATGGTCATTTTTCTTTGACATACTACCTTCTGATTTGACAAACTTGTTGAAATCTGGATTGTGACTGGTTTCATCTACATAGACCCAATTATACTATCTGCTTCTCAAGACCCACTCATAAAAATGTGATGTTTTTTAGTTTATCAGATTTTTGATTAGAGACTTGAATGAGGTTATAAGCTGTGTTAATCATTCTCTGAGGAAGCTAAGAGCTATGAATAAAGTGACATTAAAGCCCAATCATCAGGGCAGGAGCAATAGCACAGCAGTACGGCCTTTGCCTTACACATGGCCAACCCAAAATGACCCTGGTTAAATCCCCAGCATCCTGTATGGTCCCCCAATCCTTCCAGGAGCAATATCTGAAAAAAGAGCCAAGGGTATTATTCCCTGACCTCCACCAGGTGTGACCCAATCCCCCCAAGCCCAGTCATTATCCCAACTTTCATTCAAACTCAGGTGGCATACCAGGAAGTACCAAGTATTACAGGATATTCCCCATTGTTTAATTCTTCCTGACTTGGATCTCTGAAACAATCTGGCACAGAAAAGACACCCCATGCAATGCCTAGACCAAATTCCTGCCCCCAGAAAAAGTTTTTTTAATTGTTGATTTTTACTCACTTATTATATAGTAGGCATTTTCACAAATGCCATCAGTCTAAAATGCTTTTGAAAATACTTATTTTTAAAAATATATATTGCTTATTGTTTAAAAGATGTGCATATGAAAGATTCACTTACAAATGAAAATATCCCAGCAGTATTTCTGACAGTGAATACATTGCAGTGGCAGATAGATTCTAAAAAAAATTAGAGGTATTGAAGGGATACTATGCAGTGTTTGAAAGAAGTCAAATTTAATCCTTCTAGCTATTCCTGAATGTGTGTTTATTATCAGTTCACAGGAGACTATTGTTTCCAACTTGCAATATTTTGATCTAATTCCTGAAACACAAATTAGATCTTAAAATTTTATTTAGTTTCTATAATCATCAAAAGAGTTGAGGTATCCTTGTTTGGTAAGGAGGAAAGTGTACCAAATCACTTAAGCACTGTAAGTACTGAAAATGTAAAGCTACAAACATATTTAAGTAGTTTCAGGCACTTGCCAAGTGTATATAGCTAAAGCTGTAAAAACAGTAACCCTGAAAAGACACAGACATGACATGGTTTATATATAATTTTTAATATAATTTTTACTTTGATCATAGTGGCTTACATATTGTTGACAATAATATTTTAGGTACATATTTACATAAAATCGGGGGATTCCCATCACCAAATTGTCCTCCCTACACCTCCGTTTTTGTCCTGCCTCCCATATCCTCTTCCCTCACCCTCAGGGTTGCTAGAATATGTGGTCCCCTCTATATCTAGCCTACTACTTAGTAGTCTTGCACCTGTTTGGTCCTGGTGCCTCCCTTATTTCCCCCTCTAACTGGGAGGCAGGAATAGCTAGTTCAAGTTATGTGGTTTTGTTTGAAGAAGAGAAAAGTAATAAACTGGGGTAAAAACCTAATACACCAAAAATAAGCGGAATTCTTCTAGAGGCTCTCATCGGTTTGAGAGACGGAGAAAAAGAGGGTGAAACACTCCACCAGTACAAAAAGAAGTGTCGAATATCCAGTTTATTTATAATTTTAAAATATAATCTTGACCATTCAGTGTAGGATAGCTTGAGAAGAGCAACGCTAGAATTACAGAGGATTTTTCCTATAATTCAGGTCAGAGCTTCAAACTAAGGAGGTCACATGGGATATTCTCACTGTATCTTGAATGTGAACTATAAAATTGTTAAATAATTGAAACTATGGTATGGTGCTAAGAGTAGGTGTTTCTCCTTTAATTTATTTTTAATCTTTTTTTATTGTCAGACAAAATCAAGGAACTTTTTTTTATTTTTACATTGCTTTTTTAGTGTCAATTACTACAATCAGATTTAAAGACATAATAATTGTTGTAGTATGTTTAAATTTTTTAAGATGCTTGTCTTTCTTTGATTACCTTAATAATGACCTTATATTAACTTCTCAAGGAAATGGACATATTTTTGTAGTTTATTTTTTAGTATTTTTCTGATCCTCATTTCCCATTTACATTTGTTTATATTATTATTTTGCCATTCCAGAGTTTAAGAGGTTATTTTCAAATATTTTGCTTTATAATATGCATCACTGTAAAGATTATTTTACTCTCTAATAAAAGAGTAACCCCTGAGCGCTACCAGGTGTGACACAAAACAAAACAAAACAAAACAAAACAACACAAAACAAAACAAAACAGAAATCGCTCCTGGCTTGAGGTACCATATGGGAAGCTGGGAGATCAAACCACGTTCTGTCCTATGCCAGCGCTGGCAAGGCTGACGTCTTAACGCTCTGTGCCACTGGTCACATGGGCAGCACTCAGGGTTACTCCTGGCTCCACGCTCAGAAATCGCTCCTGGCAGGCACGGGACCAAATGGGATGCCGGGATTTGAACCACCTTACCTCCATGCTATCTCTCCGGCCCCTCAATTTTTAACATATACACCTTTTAAGGGGAAATGTCTTCATAAAAGTGGTTCAAAGTACATTTTTGGAGTAATAATAGTAAGAGATAGTCATCAGCCTCTTTTGTTGAGGCTTTATTTTTAATACAACATTGTATAATATATTTGTAAAATGAAAAGAAATGAAAATATCTTCATTTAAAGGTACACCAACTTAGAACACTTGTACCTAGGTATACCCAGTGTACAGTACTTTTGTGTACCTGACATTTCATATTGACTATGGGTGTGGGCAGAGTCATCCCAAAGTAAAAAATTATCAAGGAACTTAGTCTTTCTGCCTACTATGGCAAGAACTTTCAATATTCACATCAAGACCATCTATTACTCAAACAAAATAACTATGATTTTCTTGGTTTAAAATACAAAATGCAGGGCTGGAGAGACAGTAAAGTGAGACCCCTTACATCAGGGGTCTCAAACTCAATTTACCTGAGGGCCGCAAGAAGCAAAGTCGGGTGAGGCAGGGCCTCATAAGGGGTTTCGCTTACCGAATATCCGCAATAAAAAATCGCATTACTAAGAAAAAAAATCGCAAAAAATCGCATTAAACATTTGCATACTCCTAACGGAACTGCTCGGGGTATGCGAATGTTTAATGCGATTTTTTTCTTACTAATACAGCTTTTATTGCAATTATTCGGTAAGCGAATAATCGTGAATACTGTGATATTTGAAGGCCAGCCGCGGGCCACAAAATGTATGGAGGGCCGCAAAAGGCCCGCAGGCCGCGAGTTTGAGACCCCTACCTTATATGGAGGTGATGTGCAATCAATTCTAACAGCTACTATGATCCCTTAAGAACTGCCAGGAGTGATCCTAGAGCAGAGTCAAGAATAAGCCCTGAACACTATTGTATGGAAACCAAGAACAACTAACAATAACAAAGACAATAGATATGCACCACACGTGCATTATTTCTGCAGTTTAGTAATATAGAAGAAAGTTTATTCAGTTATACCAATTATTTTTATTTTTATATCAGAAAGTTTAAAAGTATAAAGGAAGAATATAGTATTTTGAGGAAGGGGAGAATTTAAGTATCTGTCTACAGTAAAAGGAAACTAAAAGATACAAATAAAAATAGGTATCATGTTCGTCAACAGTTAAATGAATTTTAAACCTAGGTCTATTTATTCACAAATGTAGAAGCTAACTGTATGTTTTAAAAGAATTATCCATAAGCAGGTTTTATTCCACATTTAATACAAAAAAAGTGAAAAAAGTCAAGCTTGAATTTTTTTAAATCTTCCTGAAAGCATTACAGCTCTATATACTCTGTGTAGTTAGATAAAGTTAGTCTCAGGTCCAGAAATTTTCCGACTTTTGACTTATAGTTATAGTACTCTTTGTAAATAATAATAAAAAAAAAACGAGTTATCATTCTTCAGATAGAAAAGAGATGTCGTTTTCTGGGAAATAAGGGAGGCACCAGGACCAAACAGGTTCAAGACTACTAAGTAGTAAGCTAGATACAGAGGGGACCACATATTCTAGCAACCCTGGGGGTGAGGGAAGAGGATATGGGAGGTAGGACAAAAACGGAGGTGTAGTGAGGACAATTTGGTGATGGGAATCCCCCCTGATTTTATGTAAATATGTACCTTAAATATTATTGTCAACAATATGTAAGCCACTATGATCAAAATAAAAATTATATTAAAAAAAGAAAAGAGATGTCGTTTTCAAATAATAAGATATTTATGCACTATGTGAAAAATGATAGAATAAAACAAGATTGCTATATAGATTGTCTAATCCATTGTTACTATCTTTTCTTTCATCTAATACTGTTATAATTTTACATAGCTATTATCACTTAATGGATATATATACATTTGGCTTGTTCTTTACTTACCTTAACTTATTTGCCTCTTATTACTGTCAATTATCATTAAGTGCAATTAATGAATATATAATGCATTATTATATCGACTCAATCAACTTAATTAAACAAAAATACAAGTACAGTTCAATGATCTTTTTTATTTCAAAAACCTGGAAAGGACACCAACTTTTTTTGATTGTTGTCTTATTATTTTCCACAAGAATAGGTGTTAAATTAAAGGATATTAATAAATTTTATTATTGAGATATTTTCTATTTAATGAAAAGTATATACATATATCCAACTAGATATAATATTTTACTCATATTATGTTTTGTGTATTTCCATTTTAGTTTACTTTTTGTTTGTGAATGACAACAGTTATGAAGATATATACAAACTCAGTGATGATGACAATGTCTATGCTGATACCCTCACATTAGATACAGCTGAATCTCTTTCTGGACATATAGATGATGATGATGATGAAACCAGTTTTGAAGGATTTTAACCTTTGTGATTTAGCCTGATTACCTGTTAAGCTATGGTTTTCTGAACTTTATTAAACGTTTTAAAGTTATTGTTACTAGTTTACAGTTTTTTTCTTAGCAATAAATATGGAAAACATTTAACCTACTGATTCCTCAATTATTGTAATTGTTTTGGGTATATATTTTTATATTTGAAATTTACCAGTAGCTGCTGCATTTTCCACTTCTGCTTATACTTTAGTCACCAAATTTTCCCAGTTTTTAGGGTAAATTAGGGGGGTCAGCTTATACTCTGGTTAGTTTATACTTGAGCACATAGGTACTTTACTTTTCAAAAATATACTTTACTTGTCCTTTGTCTGCCCATCCGTTCATTCTTGCACCAAGCTAAAACTAATCTTTCTATTGTAGATTATCTTTACTGAATATTAAATATTTTACTTTTGCTATCTTATACAGTTCAACTTTAATGATGTTATAAATTTACCAAATAAATTTGCCAAATAAATTTGGCAAATAAATTTACCAAATTTTAGAACTGTATGAATACATTGTAAGTTATATTTAATTCTACATCATTGAAACTGTCAGAGCTAAAGAGAAAAACATGTAATCCTTCCTGTCAACTACTCTTCTGGAGAGTCCAGACACCAACTCAGCCAGGAAGGGAGAATCAGGAACTCAGGGCCTCTGGCACCGCTGCGCCCAAGGGAGGTTGAAAGGATGGAAAGACCCTCTCCAGCAGAGGTCTCAAACTCGCGGCCCATGGGCCATATTCGGCCCTCTGTACAACATTTTGTGGCCCGCGAACGGCCTTCAAATATCGCAGTATTCACGATTATTCGCTTACCGAATAATTGCAATAAAAATCATATTAGTAAGAAAAAATCGCATTAAACATTCACATACCCCGAGCAATTTCGTTCGAGGTATGCAAATGTTTAATGTGATTTTTGCGATTTTTTTCTTACTAATGCGATTTTCATTGTGAATATTCGGTAAGTGAATAATTGCAAATACTTTGTGCCTAGCATAAATGTCATTTCCACTGCTCCTGCCCACTGTCCCTTGCATTATTGGAGGTCTGAGAAAGAGAAGGGAGAGAAGTTTATTACAGAATTAGATTTTGTCATACCTTCATCATGACTTCATCAAAGCCTGCAGTGAAGAGATAGATTGATGATGAGCAAAGACAATTTTAGGAAAAGTTAGAGATGCAGTATTTCTTTGTTGAGCACAGGGGCATCCCCACATGTCTTATTTGCTCAGAGAATGTTGCAGTGCACAAGGAATACAACTTGAAATGCCATTATTCAACTAAACATGCTGAGGAATGTGCAAAATATCAAGGAAATGAGAGAGCCAAGTGGGTTGCCAGTCTTAAAGCATGTCTAATGAGGCAACAATATTTTTTCAAGAAAGCAACCAAAGAGAATGTTGCATCAGTCGAAGCTAGTTACATGGTTAGTGAGATGATTGTTAAGTCAGGGAAACCATTCACAGAAGGAGAGTTTGTTAAAAAAAAATGCATGTTACAGGCTGCAAGTATTATCTGTCCAGAAAAGAAAGGTCAGTTTAGCAAAATCAGCCTTTCTGCCAACACTGTGGCAGAGCGCACTTCTGACATGTCAAGTGACATTTATCATCAACTGTGTGAGAAAGCCAAATGTTTTGAATCATACTCAGTTGCTCTTGACGAGGGCAGGGATATAACAAAAACTGCACAGCTCACAATTTATGTCCGTGGTGTTGATTGCAATTTTGAATTGACAGAGGAGCTGCTCTCAATAATTCCAATGCATGGCCAGACTACCACTAATGAGATATTTTGGCATCTATGTGATGCCATTGAGAATGCAGGTTTGCCATGGAAGAGGTTTGTTGGAATAATAACTGATGAAGCGCCATCGATGACAGGGAGGAAAATGGACAGATGGCACTTGTTCAAAAAAAAAAAAACTTGAAGAGGAGGGTGTAGAGAAGGCCATTGGTCTTCATTGCATTATCCACCAGCAGGCCCTTTGCAGTAAATGCCTGCCGTGTGACAATGTGATGTCTGTTGTGAAATGCATCAATCAAATCAGATTCAGGGGCTTAAAGCACAGGAGGTTCCGTGCTTTTTTAGAAGAAATGGAGTCAGAATATGGAGATATGCTCTATTTCACCGAAGTACGTTGGCTCAGCAGGGGAAATGTCCTGAAAGTATTTTTTGAGTTGAGAGAAGAAGTGAAAGCCTTCATGGAGAAGGATGGGAATGCTGTTTTTGAGTTGAGTGATCACAAATGGCTCATGGACTTAGCTTTCCTTGTTGACATCACACATAAGCTGAATGTACTAAACAAGATGTTACAAGGCCCAGGGCAGCTTATCAGTGCTGCCTATGACAACATGAGAACATTCTCCACAAAACTTGTGTTATGGAAATCCCCAGCATGCAAGGAACTTGTGGATTCAGGCATATTATTCAGTGGTGAGAAATATGTTGATGCTATTTTTAAGCTAGAGAAGGAATTTAATCACAGATTTGCAGACTTCAGAAAGCACAGAGCCACTTTCCAAATTTTTGTGGACCCCTTTTCCATTGATGTGCAATATGCCCCTCCTGTTCTTCAAATAGAGCTCATTGACCTGAAATGCAACTCTGATCTCAAGGCCAAGTTCAGGGACATTAGTAAATAAGCAGACATGCATGGGCAATTTTTGAGAGAATTGCCCCCCAGCTTCCCTGAGCTTTGCTGAATGTTCAAGCTCACCATGTTCCTTTTTGGGAGCACATATTTGTGTGAAAAGTTGTTCTCCACATTGAACTTCAATAAGTCAAAGTACAGGTCTAGACTTAATGATGATCATCTTCAAGCCATACTGAGGGTCTCAACTGCTTCTTCTCTAAAGCCAAATGTGGTGCAGATTTGTGAGAAGAAGCACTGTCAAGTCTTTGGCAGCGAGGAATAGGCAAAAGATGCCATGTTCAGAAGAACTGTTCATGATCTTCACTCAATGTTCTATTCATGTTCAGAAGAAATAATTAAAACTGTTAATAATGATGATTGAGGACTTTTGCTTTTTTGTGAAATCCCTTTTGCAGCCCTGCCTTACCCCGACTTTGCCTCCTGTGGCCTCCAGGTAAATTGAATTTGAGACCCCTGCTCTCCACAGTGTAAGAGCGCGGACATAGACACAGCGGGAGCCTGTAGAAGTAGCCCATTTTTAATGAGTAAAGCAGAAATTTATATAGGTACAAGTGGTTAAATCTGGCAAAAATAGCTAATTCCATAAAAGGACAATATCACTTGAGCTTGGTATACTATAAGGGAGCAGTATACTTTCTATATCTTAGGTATATCCTTTTTTTTTTTCAAAGAGGTTGGTGCAGTTGGCTAACATCCTGTTTTTGTAAAAATGTCAGGACTAGACACACAACCTGTGCCTTTGCTTTATCGTGTTTATGTTTTATCAGAGCACATTCTTTTCCTGAGAGAGAGTAGGGGCAGGAGATGCAAAACTAACATCACATTTTCTTTGCTCAGCAAGAGTGAGGGCTGGAGATATATGTTTGGGGTGCAACATCTTTCTTTAAATATAATTTGCAACAATTTTATGTAGACTTGCCTCATCAATAAGGGGAATTATATATCTTATATACTCTCAAGAGTCTGCTACTTAAGTTTCAGGTGGTAGATAGTAGAAGAGTTTGAATGACATTAGCCTTCTTTTTTTTTTTTTAAGGAAAATTGGAGTGTGTGCTCTGTTAAATAAGTTTTGTATTTTTGGTTTACAAAGTTGATTCCAAGAACTGCAACATATGCATCACTTGTTAAATGATTAGAAATGCTAATTTTGGAGGTCTAGCCTAAATTTTCTAAGCACTACAAGAATATAATTAGAGAAAAAGAAAATAATTAAGATATCTATTACTTTTGTGTTCTCAAATAGATTACCTATAGACAAGCACAATAACTGTTTGGTTGTGTATTGTTACAAACATGTTTCTACTTTAAAAATACATGCAAATAGAGTTAGAGAATTGACATACAACAGGAGTTAATAATGTAATTTTAATCATCATATATATTATGATGTCAATACATAATCATTTTAAGATCTAAGTTATGTTATTTCATGTGTGAACTGCAGTCTATTTTGTAAAAGTTTTTATTTTAAATAATTTTATTGGGACCAATGTGAATTACAAGTCTTTTATAGTTATATTTAAGGTACATAGTGACAGTGAATTAGGGCCATTCTCACCACCAGTGTTGTCCTCCTTCTACCCCTATTCGGAGCACACATAGGATACCTTCTCCCATTGTCCCCTGGATTGATAGTGTAACTGGTCTTCTTTGTACATAGCTTGTTGAAGATTGGGAGTCTTGATTCTGTTGCTGTTAACATTGGGTTTGGTATTTAGGTCTGATAATTTTTATTTCCACTCAATGTTTATGTGACTGTTTGCTCCTGGTATCTTAATCACTTTCTTATATTTTAAATGTGATGAAATATACCACACAGAGTTTTCTATCTTAGCAGTTATTAGAAACTTCAATGATAGTAGGCATATGACACTGTTCCAATATTTTTTTGTCTTGTGAAACTGAAACTATATACTCACTAAATACCTCCTCATCCAGCCTCTGTAATTTCCATTTTACTTTTTGTTAAAACTATCACAATCCTACAGAACTTTTGTAAAATAACATAATGCTTGCCTATTTGTTTTTATCTTATTATATTTAGTGGTCCTTTGAGTTAAATATTTTTTGTATTATATGTTAATCTTCCAAATCCATGATTACATTTGGATATGAGTTGACAAACACAATTTGTTGAGTTTCTATTTTCCATAAAATTATTTTTTTATCTTAGACAATCATTTGACCATATATGTGCTTTTTAAAGTATATACATATATATTTAAGTGCAATCTCTGTGGCTGTGGCTAAAATATGGAAAACATATAGTATAAAATGTACATTTACTCACTAATTTCTTTGGAATTAAATACATAGACATAGAATTACTGAATGCTTATATATACTTTATCATGTAATGCTGTTTTATATATATTTTGAGAGAGAAAACATTACAGAATGTTTACATTGTATAGAATTTGTCTTAACATTTTTGTATATTTTTATGGCTTTTTTAATGTAATTTATTTCTTTCTAGACTATACTGAGAGTTGCTTAAGGGCTACTACTGGCTTTAGACTCCTGTGTATTGGGATGTTTTCCATATAGTAATCAGGGGACTATGTAGTGCCAATGATTGAATCTAGGTCTCCTGCATGGGAAATTTTCATCAGCATGTTAGGTTCTCTCTCTGTCCTCTTTATAATTTTTTTCTAAAGCTGGAAGTGTGAAGTTCTTCATGATTTATAAAATGACAGTCATGAAATAAGAGGAAGTTAAGTCACTTTGAGAAAAAACAGTTTTATAAGTAATGTTGTCACAAAGAAACAGTGTAAATTCATTGACATAACCTTAAATAGAAAACAGTATTTTTATAACAAAGGAGAGAGTTCTTGAAGAAGGTTACTATCCCATACAGCATTTGGGATACCAACATGTGGGATGGTGGCCCTGAGAAACACTAGGTGAATCCCAGCATTGTATCACCCTAAGCAAAATTATCGTGTTTGATTGGTCAAGACTTGCCAGGAACAGTTCGAGGAGATTTAAACACCTTTGGTGAGGCTTGAAAGGAATATATTTATTGAAAAATAGTTATTAGGGCTGGAGTAATATTACAGTGGGTAAAATGCTTGCTTTGTACAAGTCTAAACTAGCTTATACCCAACATCATATCAAATCCCACTAACAGTAATACCTGAAAGCAGAGCTAGAGTAATTCCCGAGTACCAGTGAGTGTAGCCCCAAAACAAATAAAAAATAAATTGATATCAGATTATGTAATAAAGAAAAATTAATTATCTAAAATTGAGGAAGAGATTGTTCCTTCTCAATTTTTACTCATGACTGGGAAATATGTATACATTTATTTGATCAATAAATGTTATTATAGAATTAAAAATACTATAAGTTGCAACAGATTTTGAAAATAATTATGTGTAACCCTAACTCTTTAAAAATAAACAAAAACAACCTGGAGAAGAAAACCTAATAAAATGCTTAAAGGCAAATTACTGATATTTTTTAACAAATGAAAATATAATAAAACATTTAGACTTCAATCAAGGTGTTGATAAATGTAACTTTCTGTGTCTAATGTGAGAAAAATTCATTTTGCCATCATTTAGAAACAAAAGATGGTTTAGAAATTAAACATTTATAATAGGAAATGTATTTGTTCTGTTTTTAAGGCCACATACAGTGGTGCTTAAGGCTGTTTTCTGGCTCTGTGCTCAGGGATCACTTCTGGAGGGAGTCAGGTGACACACTGTTGTGCAAAGGACCAAATCTGAATCAGCCATGTGCAATTTTTCCTGAAAAACAAGAGAACCCAGTAGAATAAATGTGGTTTTGAATGCTCAGTAGTAATCATCTTTGTTCTGTATATTTTGTTTACAAATAATTGAAAAAAACTTATAACAGAACTATTAAAAAAAGCTTTCCTCTGGGCAGAAGCGATGGAGCAAGCGTTAAGGCTTCTGCCTTGTGTGCGTTAGCCTAGGATGGACAGCGGATCGATCCCCCAGGGTCCCATATGGTCCTCCAAGTCATAGCACAACATAGGGCGTTTGTCTTGCAAGCAGCTGACCCAGGACAGACCTGGGTTCATCCCCGGTGTCCCAGATGGTCTCCCAAGTAAGGAGTAATTTCTGAGTGCATAGGCAGGAATAAACCCGTGAGTGTCACCGGGTGTGGCCCAAAACCAAATCAAAACAAATAAAAAAAATCTTTTTCTAAAAAATAATTACCCGAAATTTTATATTACTCATTTACATCTTTCAAAACTGGTCATATGAAAAAATATCACCAAAAATATACTGAAACAAATATATGTGTATTTTTTCAGAGTAAAATATGCTATTAGATAATTTTCATATTTTAATATATCACAGATATGTAATTAATAATACTGATTAAGCTTTTATTAAGATACGAATATTGGTTTCCTCTAGGTAAAACATTATATAAATATAGATATATGTGTATATAATATTCATATTCTACCTTTTGAATGTTTTACTTGAAATGAAATTCTGAATCCTATAAAATTAATGAAGCCATGTAATTGCCAGATATAAAAACTATATTATACGGAAAGGCATTTGATCTAGTCTATGATGTCAAACCTTCATTAATGACATCTCTACATTTTTCCTACATTCTTACTCTTGTTTGTGAATAAATAATAGACTAAGTATTACTTAAAAATTCCAAGATTGGTCCTATACTTTATTGATAGTCCACAGATTAAGGCATATGTCATACTGTTCTCTTGCCAACACTGTTATTTAGCTCTATGTTCATTATTAACATTAAGAGCAGAGAAACAAAATTTGGTTACTACATATACAAATTTTCCCCACTATTTTTCATGCAGAGACTAGCTTACCTTAGGTAGCATTTGGAATTTCCTTTCATTACTGTCAGTTGTTCACTTTCTGAACCCAGTGGTTTTCCTAGAGTGCTTTCCTTGTTACCTCAATAACATGTTTATTCAATTAGGATGTCTATATTCATGACACTGGGCCTTTCAAGACAGTCTAAAATAGTTATTCCACCTAATTCAGTTTCAAATACTCAGTTTTAATTAATGTATGTAAAATAATAGTGAAATGAACCAGGTTGTCTATTGCTCTCAATTTCCTCTCCTTATGTTTTGCCTTCCTCCTTTCTTTTAACATCTGGATCATATATTTTGTTGTTTAAAACCTGAACACAAATATCAGCAAAATAACAATATCAAGAAAAAGTATAGTAGAACTATAATATTGATGACAGAAAATTGAATGCTTATATCAGAACCATAATGGCATCAATCATTTGCACTCATAAAGTGACTAGCATAATCTCAATAAGTTAGCCATCATCAGTTAGCCAAAATGAGCTTTCCAATTCACTTAAGATACTGGTGTTTGATTTGTATTTATTTTTACAGAAAGGCATAAAGCAAATATTCTAAGAACTTAAATTAGAAAAACACACTATTGTATGCAACATTTGCCTACAGAAATCTAGTCCACTAATATATTATAATTTCCTCACCTGGTAATTTTTAACTTGTATATATCTATACATGTTTCTTTTGGACAGCCACATATAGAGCATGAATGGTACCATAATTAAACTGTCAGTGTTCTGCAGACAAAAAGACCACTGACAGTGTGTGAATAATTTGTCTTTGAAATCTCTTAAACTGCTCTGCATGGTTGTGATGTTACATTGTTTTTTAAAAGCAGCTTTATTTTAAGAAAGCTAAGACACCACATTGAGTACAGTATGACTCTTAACAAGAGGATCTGTGATGTATTACAGACATGTTTAATAACTCTTGTCTTGATTTAAGAATTGACACATCTTGTGTTGCACAAATGCCAAAAGTTTCATTTTCTACTCTGAAGTATAAACGAGCACATGTTAATGGAGTGATCAACTATTTTCTGTTTGCGTTTCCCTTTCAGCAACATTAAGAATAAGGACAAGTAACTTCTAAGCCTGCTAAATTGTTCTGACACAGATTATATGGTTAAAATTTACTAAGAATTGCCAAGCTGAATTATTTTATGGCTCTTTATCCATAATTAACTAAATCTACGCTGATATTTAATAAAAATGATAATTTCTACTGTCTAAGAAAAGAATTGGAACTGGTGCTAATAAATGCAAGTCTTCTTTAATAACATTTTATTTAAAGATAATGTTAATTACAATTTATATTAATAAAATTATTTCTAATGTCTTTATAATTATTGTTGTGTTTTAATGAGCTTAAAGAATGCATTATTAGATTATTCTAATAGAGTAAATTGATCTTTTAAATAATGTTTGCATGTGTTTTGCAGTTAGTCAGATAATGAGTCTTATTTACCATGCCTTTCACCTCAATTTGCATTTATTGTAAGATGATTGGCAATTAGAAAAATACCACTATTGTTAAGATAATATGAGAAATACCTCATTTGAAATTGTTGATCCATTTTCAGCAATAAAGCTATTATATCTTTCAATTTGAAAATTCTAGAAGATAGACTTTCTGGGTCTAATGTTTTTGAACAAAAGGAATCTACCAATGGGTCCAGAGATATAGTGTAGTAGATAAGGCCCTTGTCTTGCATTAAACCAACTCAGTTTGATCCCTGGCAGCACAGTCTCTTAAGCCTTGTTAGGAGTGTTCATTGAACAAAGGTCAGGAGTAAACCCTGATAAGAGTTGGGTATATGTCTAAAACAAAGGAACCACACAGAAATAATTTCACAAGGATAAAAGTATTTTAATGTTGTTTTTTTTTAATTCAAACACTAATGATAATTAATATATTATTTTGATCTTGAAATATGCTTTAATAAATAGGCACTTTAACATTAATTTAGTCCTTATTATTGTAATACAGTGAAACACATTGACTTCAATTCTTCATTTATTTAATACTAAATGTTTTCTATGCCTTAATTTCTCTCTGGAAACATTCTCCTAACTAGACTTTATACTTAATTTGTTACCTCTGAATTTCATTTTATTTCCACTGAGAAAAGTCCTTAGTGGTAAAGGGAGGATATATAGGTACCAGGGAAACAGTGTAATATCTGAAGGTGTTTTAGATCATCACATCTAAGATGTGGAGTGGTTATTGTTAGAAAAAATTAATAATGACCTAGTAGGCTGATAAATACCCCAAGTTCTACAAAATGACTCCCTGAAAGAAATATCCAGTCCAAAATGTAATTAGTGCTGACTTTGAGAAGTCCATTCTCTGAGAACATGCACTACAAAATATGCACTGAAATACCAAATCTAGTATTTCATTAAGAAGAAAGATTCAGTAATTTTTATATCACTATGATGATCATTAAAAAATTAAACATTGTGTTTTAATGTTAACTATTTAGTCACATACATGTTATAATAATTACATATTAATTTATTATATTATTACAACATTACATATTAAAATAATTCCATTATCATTTTCTATTAGGAGCAGGTCACTAAATAAGCAGGTATTGAGTTTTGTGTTTTATGCACTTAAAATATGTGTTTATTTTGTTGTTGGGGAACACAATCAGTAGTGCTCAGAGCTTACTCATGTCTCTGTGCAGGGGATAACTTTTAGTAATGCTCAAGAATTGTAAACATATAATTTGTTATACAATAGAAATGTTAAGCACATTTTTTATTATTCAAAAGCACTTTTTATTATATATCTATGTGTGTTTACATTTGTTTAAAGCAATTAAGTGTCAGACCATTAATACTTCAAATAATAACAAAGTTCTCATTAGTTGCATTGCCTTTAAAAATAAACATGAATCATGTTTTTAAGAAACATTTAAATATTGTTAATTTTTTAAAATAGTTATCAAATATTATTCTTTAATGAATATTATTTATTATTTAAAAATATATTGTTTATAAATAAATTTATATAAATGACATTTACCTTTATCTTTTTAAATGGTTATAGTAATGAATGTCTCTATATATCAAGCAATATATATCCAAATAATTATGCAGCTATTTGGTATGTAAAGATAGACTAATGTAAACATGTACTTATAGATTTCTGTGCCATAAATAAGTTAAAGATGATTTAGCCTTAAAGAATATACTGCATAAGCATTGAATTATATGACTAAGCAGGCAAAAATTGTAGTAATCTTATTTATACTCTGCTGACAGATAAATATTTCTAGTCTGATGATCTCTAAGTTGGTTGTAGCATAGGAAATTATTCACTGGATTAATATTCTACACTTTCAACAATTACTCTTCACACCGCTAGAGTATTATATTAAAAATAAACAGAGGCACACATTTTATTTGTAATATGTGGTTTTGAATAAGCTGGTGTCAAATGAACAGTGGTGTATAGACAGTTATACAGACACTGTACAGACAGCAACAGAGCAGACTTTTTGTTGTTTGTTTTTACATGACTCCAAAAGCAAAATGAGGCAATTATTTGATTAGCTACAGTTTCAATTGCATTATTTGAAATATCCTGATAGGCTGTTTGGGGTTGTAGTTACATTTTATTTCTTCAGATGCATTAACTCAAGTTTTGACTTTGATCTACTCAATCAAGGGTCAACATATTGAGGCCATAGTCTCATGGTTTCTTTATTTATTGTTTAACTATTTTAAGGGTTTTGAAATATATATTTAATAATATATCTATTATTTAACTTTTTTGTAATTGGGGGGACAAAACCAGTGATATACAGCCTTAATTCTGGCTCTGCACTCAGAAAATATTCCTTGAAGTGCTCGGGGAACCATATGAAATTTCGAGGGTCCAACTCGGTCTGACAGAATGCAAGGCAAGGCTCCTATCCACAGTATATTCTCTCTGGCCCTATTACTTTACTTTAGAAAGAAAATACCTTAAAATTTGGAAGACTGAGAGAGATATAATATAGTAATGAGAGCTTACCTTGCATACACCATAACTGAGTTTAATCCTTGGAAGCCTTCATAGTGCCCTTAGCTCTTCCAGGAGAGATCCTGGACACATTGCCAGCAGTATCTCTGAGTACCACTGCATGTAACAAAGAAATACTATTGATAATAATTAAAGGTCTGAAACTGGAGAAATAATACAATGGGTGGGCATTTGCCTTGGATAAACCAATATAGGTTTATCTATATTATCTATACATACTGTAATATATATCTATATATTATTTATAGCAGTCCATAAGGTTCCCTAGTCCCCTGATCACCCTGACACAGGAATGATTCCTGAGCACAATGCCATGAGTAAGCTCTAAACAACTTCAGGTGACATATATATTATAGAAAATATAGAAAATATATACATATATATTATGCATATATACATATGTATATATAAATAAAAAACAAGCAAAGCATTATATTATCTATTTCTTTTCTTTTTTGGGGGGATGGATTCTCAGAGAGATATTTAGGGCTTACTCCCGGACATATGCACAGCAATAACTCCTGCAAGTGCTCAGGTAGCCAAATGAAATGTTGGATAATCTATAATTAAGTCTGGTGCAGGGCAAGCACCTTAAACCCTATATGATATCTGTGGAACTCTAATGCAGTGAACATTCATTATTTATCATGAAATAGCATAGTCTTACGTTATTTTTTAATTCATGTTGAATTTAGTGAATTTCACTTCCTAAAATACTTGGTGCACAAAGAAATCTAAAACTCAAAGTCAAAACTGAGTTGTTGTTGTTGTTGTTGTTTTTCCTCAGTGTTCTAATTTTACCTTTAGGTCAGCCTTGATTCAAAATAGATAAAGTCTGATGGATAATCTGGTAGGCGCAGCCCACTAGCCTTCCACCGCCTGCCTCTCAGCATGGAGCTCAGTTTGTGCATGAAAGATGCTATTCTCCCAAGTCCAAGAGGCGGTTAGTCCCTCTTGGAAGCAGTTGAGCATTCTCCATTGTCCCCCCTGCAGGAGATCTCAGCCCACACAACTTCTTGTCAGAGCTGAGATGCCCAGAGGTTACAGCTCCCACACTTTTCTTGACTCAGAGTGAGTAGATTGCCTAATTTAGCACTGCAGATTAGTCACTGTCCACACAACTTGTGTCTAGAGTAAAAGCCAAACCTCTTCTGGACAAAATCTCCCTTCCAGATTCTATCTAAGTTTCTCAGGAACAGACAGTGAATCAAACAGGAGGTATTTTCATCTTGACTTTATACTATACTTAAAAGTTGTCTGCTGTTTGGGAACATAAATATACTTGTCCCAGCTCTTAATGTACCTGGTTAATATTGACGTCAATTAATTAAAATATTGATATTAATCCTGACTACTAACAGTCATGCTTAATAGATCTGTTCCCTTAATGGTTCACGTGTTAGGAGTCAGATGGGAGAGATCCTTTCCATTGAAAAAATACATTCACTTGCCTTCCTCGGGCTGCTCAGGCGACTTTAGAGCCTTGGCAGTCTTTGTATTTTCTTTGTTTGTTTGTGTGTGTGTGTGTGTGTTTTCATTTTTATGACCAAGCTGGCTTAGAGGGCAGTTAAATTAGCTTGGCTGCAATTGACTTAGAATAGATTTTAGTTGCTTTCATTATGATGATTTCTATGAGTTCTAGGTACTGCTGGTCACAAGTGAATGGACAGTTTCCTTCCAGTTGTCCTCCTCTAAACCAGCACTCTGACCTAAATCTTGAATTGGAGAAATTCAGGAAGGATGGATCAAAGCATTCTCAAGGGTGTTCTGTGCTGTCTTGAAGTAGAAACCAAATGGCTCCAAATCCCATCTGTCCTCTACATGTCTTTGCGCCCTAATCGTGAAGTGAGAAATTTGCCTGCTTGGAGTAGAAACTGTGCTGTGATTCCCCTCTAATCAGGGAACATTGCTCCCTGCAATGAGTAACGGAGTTTTAAATAAAATACAATTTGGAGCCCCTAGAAATATGTTTTAATTAGCTTACAAAAATTTCAGGTCTGCACACTTTAACCTATAATACTTATTCATGTTGACTTGGCCTTAAAAATATTCAACTTTAAAAGACTAAATACAGATATGAAAAAAAAAACAAGGGCCTAATTTCTAAATGATCAGACAAAGGCACACTCTAAGCAGGTCTCTGAATAACAGTCCAATCATCAAGTCCCTCCTGTTACTGGCAGAGCTTTTGATCTCCTCTATTAATGTCAAGTCACACTGAAATTTCCTCAGACTTGTTTTATTACTGCAATTGCCATACATAAACGTCATATGTGAGAATTTTTGCTTGAAAAAATAATTTGTATGCAGTATATTTTCATGTTATTACTTGATAAAAAACTATTGAGCAAGCATGAAAAAATATATATTCTCATAAACAGAAGTTTAAATCAAGTAAAAAATGCCTGAAAAGGAGATTGTATATTTTTGTTCTATCTCTAATTATCTATTTACCTCTATCTATATAAACACTTATATTGATATCTATCTCTAACTATATCTATGTAAATGAGAAATCAGTTTTTTCTAGAAGTATTTTCTGAACAGAAATTTTCTTTAGGGTTATATCTACAAAGTTCTTATTTCCATTCTAATTACATGTTAGCCATGAAGCTCAGAGTATATTAGGATTGCAATGATAAGCATCTGAGTTTATGTTTCCTTGATATTTATGTGACCAGAGTATGGAATGAAATCAACTCTATGCTGTGCGAGCGCATTATTCTATGAATTTTCTATTTTCACTCTTTCTTCATGATGTCTGCATTAGAAAATGACAGAATCATTTGAAGGACCTTGTAAAAGAAAGTTGAATAGCTCATCTCTTTAAATAAAAGGCAATACTAACTTTACATAACATCATCTTTGAAATTGCCCCTCCATACACACAAATTAAGTTCTGTATAGTAATAAAAATGAGAGGCTTATATTTAAGATATATTTAACATTTTTTAGTTAGTATGAAGATTTTCTTTGTTTAGAAATAAAAAGCAACTCTACGCCACTAAAAATGAGATCCTGGAAGAAATGGATAAATTCTTGGACTCTTATAATCTTCCACGGTTGAAGGAAGAGGATGTAGCATATCTAAACACCCCCATCACCATTGATGAAATTAAAACGGTAATCAAATGTCTGCCCAAAAACAAAAGCCCAGGCCCAGATGGATTCACTAATGAATTCTTTCAAACTTTCCAAGAGGAACTACTACCAATACTGGCAAGACTCTTTCATGAAATTGAACAAACAGAAACACTTCCAAATAGCTTTTATGATGCTAACATCACCTTGATACCTAAACCAGACAGAGATGTTACAAAAAAAAGAAAATTACAAAACCAATATCGCTGATGAATGCAGATGCAAAGATCCTCAACAAAATCCTGGCAAATAGGATTCAATGCCTCATTAAGAAGATCATCCACTACGATCAAGTAGGTTTCATCCTAGGAATGCAAGGATAGTTTAACATCCGTAAATCTATCAACATAATACACAACATCAATAACAAGAAAAATAAAAACCACATGATCATATCAATAGATGCAGAGAAAGCATTTGATAAGTTCCAACACCCATTCTTTATCAAAACTCTCAGCAAGATGGGAATGGAAGGAACCTTTCTCAATATAGTTAAGGCCATCTACCACAAGCCAGTGGAAAATATTATCCTCAATGGAGAAAAACTAGAAGCCTTCCCTCAAAATTCTGGCACAAGAAAAGGCTGTCCTCTCTCACCACTCCTATTCAACATAGCACTGGAAGTACTTGCTATAGCGATTAGGCAAGAAAAAGATATCAAGGGAATCCAGATAGGAAAGGAAGAAGTCAAGATCTCACTGTTTGCAGATGACATGATACTCTACTTAGAAAACCTTAAAGACTCTACCAAAAAGCTTCTAGAAACAAAAGACTCATATAGCAAGGTGGCAGGCTACAAAGTTAACACACAAAAATCATGGCCTTTCTATATACTAATAGTAATAAGGAAGAAATGGACATTAAGAAAACAACCCCATTCACAATAGTGCCACACAAACTCAAATATCTTGGAATCAACTTGACTAAAAATGTGAAGGACCTATACAAAGAAAACTATAAAACTCTGCTCCAAGAAATAAGAGAGGACACGCAGAAATGGAAATGCATACCCTGCTCGTGGATTGGCAGGATTAACATCATCAAAATGGCAATACTCCCCAAGGCATTATACAGATTTAATGCTATCCCTCTAAAGATACCCATGACATTCTTCAAAGAAGTGGATCAGGCACTTTTGAAATTCATTTGGAACAATAAACACCCTCGAATAGCTAAAGCAATCATTGGGGAAAAGAATATGGGAGGAATTACTTTCCCTAACTTTAAACTGTACTACAAAGCAATAGTTATCAAAACAGCATGGTATTGGAATAAGGACAGGCCCTCAGATCAGTGGAATAGGCTTGAATACTCAGAAAATGTTCCCCAGACATACAATCACCTAATTTTTGATAAAGGAGCAGGAAACCCTAAATGGAGCAGGGAAAGCCTCTTCAACAAGTGGTGTCGGCACAATTGGATAGCCACTTGCAAAAAATTGAACTTAGACCCCCAACTAACATCATGTATGAAGGTAAAATCCAAATGGATTAAAGACCTTGATATCAGCCCCAAAACCATAAGATATATAGAACAGCACATAGGCAAGACACTCCAGGACATTACAGGCATCTTCAAGGAGAAAACTGCACTCTCCAAGCAAGTGAAAGCAGAGATTAACAGATGGGAATATATTAAGCTGAGAAGCTTCTGCACCTCAAAGGAAATAGTGCCCAGGATACAAGAGCCACCCACTGAGTTGGAGAAACTATTCACCCAATACCCATCAGATAAGGGGCTAATCTCCAAAATATACAAGGCACTGACAGAACTTTACAAGAAAAAAACATCTAATCCCATCAAAAAATGGGGAGAAAAAATGAACAGACACTTTGACAAAGAAGAAATACATATGGCCAAAAGACACATGAAAAAGTGCTCCACATCACTAATCATCAGGGAGATGCAAATCAAAATAACGATGAGATACCACCTCACACCACAGAGAATGGCACACATCACAAAAAATGAGAATAAACAGTGTTGGCGGGGATGTGGAGAGAAAGGAACTCTTATCCACTGCTGGTGGGAATGCTGTCTAGTTCAACCTTTATGGAAAGCGATATGGAGATTCCTCCAAAAACTTGAAATCGAGCTCCCATATGATCCAGCTATACCACTCCTAGGAATATACCCTAGGAACACAAAAATACAGTACAAAAACCCCTTCCTTACTCCTATATTCATTGCAGCACTATTTACCATAGCAAGACTCTGGAAACAACCAAGATACCCTTCAACAGACGAATGGCTAAAGAAACTGTGGTACATATACACAATGGAATATTATGCAGCTGTCAGGAGAGATGAAGTCATGAAATTTTCCTATACATGGATGTACATGGAATCTATTATGCTGAGTGAAATAAGTCAGAGAGAGAGAAAAACGCAGAATGGTCTCACTCATCTATGGGTTTTAAGAAAAATGAAAGACACCCTTGTAATAATAATTTTCAGACACAAAAGAGAAAAGAGCTGGAAGTTCCAGCTCACCTCAGGAAGCTCACCACAAAGATTGATGAGTTTAGTTAGAGAAATAACTACATTTTGAACTTTCCTAATAATGAGAATGTATGAGGGAAATGGAGAGCCTGTTTAGATTACAGGGGTCGAGTGGGGAAGAGGGAGACTTGGGACATTGGTGATGGGAATGTTGCACTGGTGATGGGTGGTGTTCTTTACATGACTGAAACGCAAACACAATCATGTATGTAATCAAGGTGTTTAAATAAAAAAAAAACATAAAAAAATATTTTTCTTGTCCAAAACACTGTCGACTTTTCTAAAAAAAAAAGAGCAATTTGCTTTTAACACCTAGATAAGAAGCTGGGCACAGGAACCTAGTTAATAAGCTGTATCATTTCTATTTATTTCAAAGATATTGTGTGATTTGTTCAGTTTCCTCTAAGGAAGCTGCCCAGCTAGCCCAAATCTACTGTTTATGAGTGATTCCTCTCTCTCAAGACAGCAGAAACAGATAGATACTAAGGCTGTGAGTCACTGAATTTTCAGCAGTATGACCATGCTCATATTTTCTCTTTGGACTGTTTGACAGGGGAAGCAGAAGAAAGCCTGAGTACCCTGGGGTTCCTCAAGGAGTGTGGAGGGAATAGAGCAGATGGGTACAATCTAACTTGTGTATGTGTAAGGCCAACAAAGCCAAAGACTCTCACACTTCTAATTACATGTTGCCTCCAAATAAAAAGAAACTTAGGTAGGAGGACTTATTTCTCCTTAATCATCCCCCAAATATTTCCAAATTAATTCTTGGACCCCTGAAAAAGTCTGTTGATTTGCTCTTGTGGCCCCTTTTCTTCCACCTCCCTTCACTGTGGCCTGTGCTTGCTACCAGACTTGATTGTTGAGAAAACCCCAGCTCAAGAACATTTCCTGATATGTGACTGCTGGGAGCCATTTTTAGACTCCACAAGACCATGTCGCAGACTGAAGCTGTGCTCTGGAATTTATGCCTCCCCTCCAGATTATTTCAAAAGACTTAAAGGAGGAGTTCCAGCTCAAGCCCTGTGCACACAGAACAAATGCCCTGAATGTGGGCATAAAGGAGGCCTGTCTGCAAGAATATACTCCATCAGGTATCAAAGCCTGAAAAGAGAGCAGTAAATGACCAAGATCAAGCCAACGATCATGTTTTATTTGTGAAGAGGGCCACACCCAGCTACGGTGAGAGGCTGTTCCCAGCCTCATGCTCAGATATTTTCCATGCATGGAGGACTATATGTTGCCTGGAATGGAACCAAGGTCAGCTGGAGGCAAGGACATCACCCCTCCCTATTATTCTCGAGGGCTCTAGGGCAAAGTGATATCAGTCAGGTACCAGCTCCAGATGGACCCACAGTAAGGAGCAGCAGCTCTGGACTTGGCCCAGCCCTGAGTCTACAGTGGAAAGAGTCTGAACCATTTCATTGACTTTGAATAGGATATGTGCTTAGCTGGGACCAATCACTATGACTGGGGAATGTGCTCTGCCAATCCGACTATCTCCTATTATGATCACATGGAATCAGAACCCCCTTCTCTGATGATGATATGTCAGTCCTGGGTGTGGAGGCAATGTCACAATGGACATCACAATCACACGATGATGTCACGGAGAGTATAAAGCAGGCCAGTTTCCAGGGAAGCTCATTCTCTCACTGGATGCGAGAGGAGATTTTTCTCAAGAATGCCTCGGAGAACTCTTTCTCAAACTCATTTTCCTTCCCTTCTCCTTGCCTCTCCTACCCCTCACCCTCCTTCCCAACACCCACCATCCCTTTATATTTCCCAATCAACCATCTTCCCTAAGATTGGGAGTAATTCACCACCCAGGGACACCAGGGGTGAGGTTGGCCGCCCTGTAACATCTCGTCCGACCAAACGGGTCACTCACCATCCGACGACAGCCTCACATATCACCAGACCACGCATCAGCCAGCCCAGGATCACCCATCTTCCTCAAACCTTTGTGAGACCGATCCCCTTCTGCCCGCCACCACTCTACCTTCTTACCGTATCACCCCCAACTTCCACTCCTGGAACCTCTTCAAGGGTTTCCAGAAACCGGCCTCAGGCTCCTAGCCATCTGCCTGCCCTTGAGCCCACCTGCAGGGGCTTAGTCATCAAACCCTGGCCCCCTCATCCTCGTTAGTTCCACCATTTTGGCCTCTTCATCGCCACAACCAACAAGGAGGAGTGACCAGGAGGGAAACATCATGCTGGGCTTCAAGGCACAGAAAGCCACCATAAAGGCCGGATGTGATCCTGGCTTCAGAGCTCCACTCTTCACATTGCCCTCTGGCAACCTGGGCTCCTGGACTGGCCTTTGGGACACTTTCTTCTCATGTCCCCTAAAGACCCTGCCTCCAGTTATGGGTCTATTTTCCATCATATATCCTATACTGGAGATGAACAAAGTGCTCTGGTGTGATGGACTTAATCTTGCAGGAGGGACTGGAGAAATACCGCAGTGGTAGGGTATGGTCAAAACAAAGCAAAACAAAAACAAAATCTTGCAGGAAGACAATGTGCTGGTGGCCTGGTGGGCCCTATGCCAGAGATGGATGAGATACTGGGGCTGGGTGGACCCCATTCTAGAAAAGGACAAAGTTTTAGTGTCTGGGTGAACCTAATGCTGGACATGGACAAAGAAGTGGTGGCCAAGATGGCTACTATTAAATATGGACGACGTGCTGTTGCCGAGTGGAGCCAATGCTGGAATTAGACAAAACGCCGTTGCTGGGTGGAGCCAATGCTGGAATTGCTGTTGCCGAGTGGACTCAATACTGGAAATTAATGGAGAGCTGGTGCCGGGTGGTTCTCATGTTATAGGTCAAGAGAGTTCTGGTGGCTGGGTGGTCCCCATCAATGGATAGAGTGCTGGAGTCCAGGTGTGGGATCCTTCACAGGCCTCCAAGAGGGATCCTGGGATGCCAGTGGACTGTCACTGCAGGTTATACCATTTAAATAAATAGAACATGTTTTTTCTTTAAATATAAAAAAAAAGAAATAAAAAGCTAGTTTGTGATGCTATGAATTAATTTGCACAAAATTTTACTCTAGCATGCTGGAATTTAATGTCATCTTATCTAATTCACTTATATTTTATCGAAAAATTTTATTGTTTTATATAATAATTAAGCTGAATGAAAGATTTTTTAGTATATGACCAAATAGTCTGCAATGCAATCATTTGTGAATTTACTTATGATTTTTATTATTGAGAATGTTTATGGGTTTCTAAGAGAGCAAGATAATCAAATATTTTCTTGAACTATCCTGGTATTTATAACTTACTAATTGTTTGCTATATTATAAGTGTGCAAATACTCAGTCTGTTAATACCTAAAGTAATCCTCCAATATCGTCAATTTTAGAGATAAGGGAAAATATTTTATTCAAGAAAACTAGTTGTTAGAGAATAATATGAAATATATACACAGAGGCTCAGTTGAGTACTATAACAATATCAAGCAAAATGCAGAACATACATTAATTAAGTGCAACTATAATACTATGCTCTTAATATATTCATATTATGTTTGGATACACACATTAAATAAAAATTACATTATAGTGTTATTTTATTAATTCCATATTACACATTGACAAATTAAATTAGAACCAGTTAATTTGTTTATTAATACATTGCCTGGTCACTAATAATAAATGATAAATAATGCTGCATTACAATGAAAACCTTTGTGCCTCGATGTTCATATTTTAGTAATTTTTTTGTTGTTTTTTGGTCACATCTGTTTGTACTCGGGAAATTTCTGACTCAGGAAACCATATGGGATACCAAGGATTGAACCCAGGTTGGGTGCATCATTCCAACAGTGCTATTGCTACATCCCCTACAATTTTTCTTTTATGTGAAAATTTTTTACTAGTGTAGCAAAAAAAGTATATTGATCAATAATATTATTTGAGTATTATGTATTACCTGTTTGGCCAATATAATTCAAAGTTGTTCTGTACAGTACCTTATAGAAATTCATACACAAAAAGGTTTTCTACCTTTCATTGAAATGAATATAAAAAGTAATTATAAAGCAGTTGCTTATGAATGATATTATAAACCCTACTCTATCAAAGTCTATAATGAATCACAAATATATGACAATTCTAAATTTATAATTTCTAGATACATATAGCAATAAAAACACTAGAGCTTCCTAATTATTGTAAAAATGCATATAACTTTGGTTTTGCTGATAAAATTATAAGAAAAGTGAGTTTTATTTCTTTATATATTGTATTCTTTTTTATTAATCCTTAAAATATCTATTATGCAAATATGTATTATCTCTTTGCTTATAGAAATAAACATATGATGTGAAAATATTATACAGATACAATAAGCAAAGCAACAAAACACTTAATTTAAATAGTCAACTATAATTATTATTTGAGTAAATGTGCTTATATAATTAAGAAAAAATATTTTGTCTGAAGGTCTTTGCAGGGGTGAGAGTAAGAGTACAGTGGGTAGGGTATTTGCTGTGAAGGTGGCTGATCCAGATTCAGTTCTCAGCATCCCATATGGTTCCTTGAGCACTACCGAAAGTGATCATTGAGTGTAGATCCAGGAATAATTCCTGAGCATCATTAGGTGTAGCCCAAAGCCAAAAAAAAAAAAAAAAGAAGACTTAAAAAACCAATAAATTTCCTTGCAGAATAGTCCACACATTTCTCTAATATAGTCAGAAATTTTGATTTATAATGATATTTAGAACTTGCTTTTTATAACATAGGGTATAATAAATATTTGAATATAATTTCTAGTTCTATTAATTTGTATTACGTATTCTAATCATAAAATTATTCAAAATGTTATGTTAGTCAATTCATATTTTATTATTTTATGTCTTTTATTTTGGTATGAGTATAGTGTTTAACATAGTAGTGAATAGTTAGTTTTAACATTAAATTAAATTATTTTAATAAATTATTTATTTTATTTATTTATTTATTTATTTATTTATTTATTTATTTATTTATTTATTTTGGTTTTGGGGCCACATCCAGCAATGCTCAGGGGTTACTCCTGGCTGTCTGCTCAGAAATAGCTCCTGGCAGGCACAGAGGACCATATGGGACACCGGGATTCGAACCAACCACCTTTGGTCCTGGATCAGCTGCTTGGAAGGCAAACGCCGCTGTGCTATCTCTCTGGGCCCCAATTTTAATAAATTATTACCATGCATATTTTACTGAGTGAAGACAATTTATTGATGTATCACTTTGTAATAAATTAGTTTCATCTTTGAAACTTTATTTTGTGACATTATTTTTAGTGACTTGTTTAATTAAGTTTAATAAAAACACTTTAATACATTTATTAAATTTAATATATGTACATACAGGTAGTACATAAATATTACTCTGTGTTTTATTACTTAAATGTATCCTGGAATGAAGATAGTAGATTGAATACTCAGAGCATTTTATATTTTATGGAAAAAGGAAAGATAAAGAAATCCAGAAAACTGGTTGTCATTGCAAAGAACAGGGGAGAAAAAGAGAAGGGACAGGAAGGGGAGAGAAGGGAAAGAAATGGGAAAGAAGCTTCCAGAAGAAAAGGGAATAAGAGGGAAGGGAAAGAGAGAGAGAGAGAGAGAGAGAGAGAGAGAGAGAGAGAGAGAGAGAGAGAGAGAGGGAGAGAGGGAGAGAGGGAGAGAGGGAGAGAGGGAGAGAGGGAGAGAGGGAGAGAGAGAGAGAGGGAGAGAGAGAGAGAGAGAGAGAGAGAGAGAGAGAGAGAGAGATAGGAAAGGGGAAGGGAGGGCTCAGGGGAGGAGAGGACAGAGTGAGAGAGGTCAGGGGAGGGAAGGAAAGGAGAGATGAAACTCAATGTCATTTTATGGTTCTTGAAACGTACTGACAAGTACATAGAAAGTTATTATCCTAAATTATTTTTTCATTATAAAGAAGTTTGATAATTAAAATATGTACATATAATTTAAATTTAATATATAATTGTGCATATAATTTAAATTTGATATATATGATTATTTTCCTAGAGATACATTGTTCTAACTTTCTGAATTTCTAATAGTATGTTATAACTTCCTATATTGTAAGCACTTTAAGATATCATATAGGTACAAAGCTTTTATCTACTGCTTTCAATTTGCTATAAATATTCATTAATTTTATTTTCAAAGAATTTTATATATTAAATTTGTCATTTCCATATATTTTATATTATCTCAGAGCTTATGTTATCAATGGACAATGAAACTATCAACAGTTAATTTTTAACAAAATGTTGGTTGTTTGTTGGCAACATTCAACTCTGTGCAGGATTAATTCTTGGTTATATGCTTAGAGATCATTTCTGGTAGTGCTAAGGTTCTAGATAAGATGCTGTGATCAAACCAGAGTGGGCCTCATGAAGATAAACACCTAAACAACTTCACTAACTCTCCCACCTGTTAATAGAACTTCCAAAGAATATGCAATGTTGTTTACAAGAGATAAAGTGATTCATGATATGCAAACAGCATGATTGCATTGTACTTGATCTGAGTTGCGTTCCTAACTCAAAGTTTAGTTTCTCTAGCTATAAAGTTATAGCATTTGGGGGTTGTTTTGGGGCCGCACACCTGAGCTGGTAAAGTTCAAAGGACCACATGAGTTACAGGGAATTACTGATCTCAAGTACGTACATGCAAGGTAAGAACCTGACCAGCAATACTATCAATCTGGCACATACTGTATATTTCTAGTAGTTTTGTTTAAACTTGTTATTTGTTGTGTTTTTTTGTTTGTTGTTATTTGTTGTGGTAATAGCAGTGTACAGGTGCCAAATTATACCTGGCAGTGTTAGATGTCCATGCAGTGCCAGGGACCAAGCTTAGATCCTCATGCATACGAGATATGTGTTTGACCAC